>NC_088213.1:22276840-22328590 GCF_036934945.1 Oncorhynchus masou masou | reverse complement strand
ATGTTATGCCTTTTTTTAATGGTTTGTTCAGGGAACATACACTGCTCAAAAAAATAAAGGGAACACTTAAACAAAACAATGTAACTCCAAGTCAATCACACTTCTGTGAAATCAAACGGTCCACTTAGGAAGCAACACTGATTGACAATATATTTCACATGCTGTTGTGCAAATGGAATAGACAACAGGTGGACATTATAGGCAATTAGCAAGACACCCCCAATAAAGGAGTGGTTCTGCAGGTGGTGACCACAGACCACTTCTCAGTTCCTATGCTTCCTGGCTGATGTTTTGGTCACTTTTGAATGCTGGCGGTGCTTTCACTCTAGTGGTAGCATGAGACGGAGTCTACAACCCACACAAGTGGCTCAGGTAGTGCAGCTCATCCAGGATGGAACATCAATACGAGCTGTGGCAAGAAGGTTTGCTGTGTCTGTCAGCGTAGTGTCCAGAGCATGGAGGCGCTACCAGGAGACAGGCCAGTACATCAGGAGATGTGTAGGAGGCCGTAGGAGGGCAACATCCCAGCTGCAGGACCGCTACCTCCACTTTTGTGCAAGGAGGAGCACTGCCAGAGCCCTGCAAAATGACCTCCAGCAGGCCACAAATGTGCACGTGTCTGCTCAAACGGTCAGAAACAGACTCCATGAGGGTGGTATGAGGGCCCGACGTCCACAGGTGGGGGCTGTGCTTACAGCTCAACGCCGTGCAGGACGTTTGGCATTTGCCAGAGAACACCGAGATTGGCAAATTCGACACTGGCGCCCCGTGCTCTTCACAGATGAAAGCAGGTTCACACTGAGCACATGTGACAGTCTGGAGACGCCGTGGAGAACGTTCTGCTGCCTGCAACATCCTCCAGCAGGACCGGTTTGGCGGTGGGTCTGTCATGGTGTGGGGTGGCATTTCTTTGGGGGGCCACACAGCCCTCCATGTGCTCGCCAGAGGTAGCCTGACTGCCATTAGGTACCGAGATGAGATCCTCAGACCCCTTGTGAGACCATATGCTGGTGCGGTTGGCCCTGGGTTCCTCCTAATGCAAGACCATGCTTGACCTCATGTGGCTGGAGTGTGTCAGCAGTTCCTGCAAGAGGAAGGCATTGATGCTATGGACTGGCCCGCCTGTTCCCCAGACCTGAATCCAATTGAGCACATCTGGGAACATCATGTCTCGTTCCATCCGCCAACTCCTGGACAGTCTGTGGTGCAACGTGGCGTTGGTGGATGGAGCGAGACATGATGTCCCAGATGTGCTCAATTGGATTCAGGTCAGGGGAACAGGCGGGCCAGTCCATAGCATCAATGCCTTCCTCTTGCAGGAACTGCTGACACACTCCAGCCACATGAGGTCAAGCATGGTCTTGCATTAGGAGGAACCCAGGGCCAACCGCACCAGCATATGGTCTCACATATGCTTTAGTCCAGGTCTGGGAGGAGATCCCTCAGGAGACCATCCGCCACCTCATCAGGAGCATGCCCAGGCGTTGTAGGGAGGTCATACAGGCACGTGTAGGCCACACACACTACTGAGCCTCATTTTGACTTGTTTTAAGGACATTACATCAAAGTTGGCTCAGCCTGTAGTGTGGTTTTCCACTTTAATTTTGAGTGTGACTCCAAATCCAGACCTCCATGTGTTTGATTTCCATTGATAATTTGTGTAATTTTGTTGTCAGCACATTCAACTATGTAAAGAAAAAAGTATTCAATAAAAATATTTCATTAATTCAGATCTAGGATGTGTTATTTTAGTGTACCCTTTATTTTTTTGAGCAGTGTATTACACAGGCAGGGTTAGCTGTAGTAATTATGCACTCCATATTAGTGGTAACACACCCATTAAAACACTGAAGGGTTTGTTTGCATACACATGGTTAAAGTGGGTGTGTCTATCTATCCCAGTGTACTTTGTTCTATTAGTGCCCTGTTGCTATAGAGATTAGATTCCAGCTTATCATATCACTAGAAGGCAGTGCACACTCTTGGTGTGGCTATTGGCTGTTGTGAATTCTGATGGACACACTTTGAGAGCAGTTGCTCAAATGGCTGTTTGCTGTCAACTTTGTTTCCATTTATTCAACCTCATGTTTGACAACTGTAATCTCACTAGCTTGACCTGGAGTTATGGCAGTCACTCACTCTGGTTGCCAGGTTGGTAGCAGAGTGTACCTGGGAACGCTCATCCCCACAAGGTCACTCGGTGCCTTCAGCCCAACACGGTCACTTGAGTGAACGTAAAAAGGGCTTTATACATAAATTGGATTGATGTTGTATGCCTCTGGGAGCTTTGATGGTTCAGTTTGATGTGCAGGCTTAGGCATGATGGTGTAGTAATATTGAGGTTATGATAAGGATCCAATGTTCCTGTGTGGTTGTATCTGAGATTCTGAACTTCGCTCTCTGTCCTCTCCCCAGGTCTGGCTCCTCCAGCCTATGCTGCATTCCCTTCTCCTGCCATGCTCTCTGAGGCTGCTCTGTACCAGCCCCCCCTACTGGCCACCCCCAGAACACCCCAGCCCCCACACAGCCCCCACCCCACCCCCACCCTGGCCTACTACCCACAGCACCACCCTGCACAGCTCTACATGAACATGAACATGAACTACACTGCGTACTACCCCAGGTTAGTGTGAACGCCACTGCGCGCTACCCCAGGTTAGTGTGAACGCCACTGCGCGCTACCCCAGGTTAGTGTGAACGCCACTGCGCGCTACCCCAGGTTAGTGTGAACGCCACTGCGCGCTACCCCAGGTTAGTGTGAACGCCACTGCGCGCTACCCCAGGTTAGTGTGAACGCCACTGCGCGCTACCCCAGGTTAGTGTGAACGACACTGCGCGCTACCCCAGGTTAGTGTGAACGACACTGCGCGCTACCCCAGGTTAGTGTGAACGACACTGCGCGCTACCCCAGGTTAGTGTGAACGACACTGCGCGCTACCCCAGGTTAGTGAACGACACTGCGCGCTACCCCAGGTTAGTGTGAACGACACTGCGCGCTACCCCAGGTTAGTGTGAACGACACTGCGCGCTACCCCAGGTTAGTGTGAACGACACTGCGCGCTACCCCAGGTTAGTGTGAACGACACTGCGCTCTACCCCAGGTTAGTGTGAACGACACTGCGCGCTACCCCAGGTTAGTGTGAACGACACTGCGCGCTACCCCAGGTTAGTGTGAACGACACTGCGCGCTACCCCAGGTTAGTGTGAACGACACTGCGCGCTACCCCAGGTTAGTGTGAACGACACTGCGCGCTACCCCAGGTTACCCCAGGTTAGTGTGAACGACACTGCGCTCTACCCCAGGTTAGTGTGAACGACACTGCGCTCTACCCCAGGTTAGTGTGAACGACACTGCGCTCTACCCCAGGTTAGTGTGAACGACACTGCGCGCTACCCCAGGTTAGTGTGAACGACACTGCGCGCTACCCCAGGTTAGTGTGAACGACACTGCGCTCTACCCCAGGTTAGTGTGAACGACACTGCGCTCTACCCCAGGTTAGTGTGAACGACACTGCGCGCTACCCCAGGTTAGTGTGAACGACACTGCGCGCTACCCCAGGTTAGTGTGAACGACACTGCGCGCTACCCCAGGTTAGTGTGAACGACACTGCGCGCTACCCCAGGTTAGTGTGAACGACACTGCGCGCTACCCCAGGTTAGTGTACAAACCACACAACCATTTCCCTCTCAGGGTTTTGTCAAATGAACTGTACATCCTCTTTTGTCATGTGTGTTTCATGAATGTATGCAGTTCAAAGTGCCATGTTTGGTATTGATTTTGACACTGGAACATCTTCTGAATATTGTACACTTGCTTCCAAAGAAAATAGATGTGTTTCTCTCTCGCTCTCTAGTCCCCCAGTCTCTCCCTCCACGATGAGCTACTTTGCGTCTCCTCCAGGGTCAGTAGCGTTAGCGGCCCAGCAGCCCCATGCCCAAGGCCACGTTGCCTCTCCCATGATGCCCCAGCACGGCGCTCTAGTTAGGATGCAGGGTCTGCCCTACAACGCCGGGGTCAAAGACATCCTCAGCTTCTTCCAGGGATACCAGGTCAGAACCTCCAATGTGACCCCCACTACTAACCTCTCCTTCTCCCTCCATAGTCCCCCCTCCCTCTACCCCAGTCTCCTTAGTTCCAGTCTCCCCAGCCCCCGTCTCAAGCTCCATTGCAGTTTAATGTGTCTTGGTTGATTTCTTTGCGTATTGTCCCTTTCATATACAAAGATCCCAGAATTTTATCATGCCAGCTTTTTTGTGGGGGTAAAAAAAACATGGCAAATTAAAAGCCACGTAAGACCAAGTCATGATTCCTGCATGTTCACAGATGCTGTAACCAAAATACAGGTATTGGGTCTGTGTGATTGGTTCTCTGCTTTTATTCAGGTAAATTCATGAACACTTCCATTGTTTTAACACCTCCCTAATTTGAAATATAAACAGCCCCCATTGTTTAACAACATCCCTGCCAGATACTCACTGACATGTATAAAATTAGTATACCTGCAAATGAGTTGGAAATAAGGGGCTGTTTGAAAGGGGCTCATATAAACATTGCCTTGTGGTATGTTACCTGTAAAAATACATCTTCTGTCTGGTTTAGGAGCTGTCGGTTAGAGTCCTGCATCTGGTCAGCTCCCTGCAGTTGACCTGCAAAAAAATCAGCTAGCGGGTGCAATGAAAAAGTTATTTCAACCCACGGGTCGGCTCGCGGTTCAGAACAATTATTTTGCTGGTCGGAAGCAATTTAAATCAAGATAATATATTTTTTTACAGACCCTAGAGCTTATTGTTGCGAATTCCATTCTGTGAGCGGTGAGGCAGACATGTAGGCTACCAGCCATGCACGCAGTGGATCAGGGAACTGTCCATTGTGTGGTGCTGAAACTTGTGTTTTATCCCCCCACGTGAATACGTTGCTAAGTGTACTTTCCCTGGCCAGCCTAGCTCACGTGAAAAAGGCTAACGTAGGCCTAACCGGAGAAAGAAAAAGGTTCTGAAATACACCATAGAGGAAACAGGTGCTGCGTGAGTCATTGTGGCCCAGGACAACAACCCGGTAGATGGAGTGGCTATGCAGCCAGCCAAACTTGCAAGCAGGTATTTGTTTAAGGTGGGCCAATTCAGTTTAATATCAGTTAATTCAGGCTTTGGTTCATTTGGACCATACGCAGGCCATATACAGTTTAAACCGGTGCGCTGGTTAAGGTTTGAGTAGGCTATAGCCTATAAATGTATTATTCCAGCCTATATTCCATTCTTGGAATTGTTTTTTTAAAGTTTCAATTCAATTATTTGATTATCTAAACAATATTGAATGTAAAGGTTTTGTCAGCTGTAGGCAATTATATGCAGGTGGATCAGGTTGAGGAGAAAAATCTGATAGATGGGGCTCTGAATTGGTTTTGGGCGGGTGCTGCTCCAGAACTGACCCGTGTAGGACTCTACTGTCGGTACATTGTATGGCTTGTGTTACATCAAATGTTATTGGTCGCGTACACAATTTGCAGATGTTATCACGGGTGCAGTGAAATCTTATGTTTCTAGCTCCAACAGTGCAGTAATATAAAACAATACACACAAATTAAGAAATACCTGGACAAACTGTCCAAACCCTTATTCATTAATAGCATATTTGTATAATTCCCCCACCTCATGACAAAACCAGCTTTAACTACAAGCCTGTAGGCAAACCCATCATTCAGAATTGAACAGTCAGTGTGCTCATATATTAGCAACCAGAATGCTTTACTGCAACACAAACCATGGTTCAGCACTGCAGCATATTCAATAAGGGACGTGTGCACTTGTGCTCTCCCCTTTTCTTGCTTCTCCCTCATTGGCTGACTGAGTAGGCGGAGTGAGTCTACAGAGGAGGTATGAACTGAACTCTCACAGTACTGTGACTGACTGGGTTGGTTGGGCAGGTGTATTATTAGGTGTTCTAGCCTGAGGATACAGGGATGGGACTGACTGGGTTGGTTGGGCAGGTGTATTATTAGGTGTTCTAGCCTGAGGATACAGGGATGGGACTGACTGGGTTGGTTGGGCAGGTGTATTATTAGGTGTTCTAGCCTGAGGATACAGGGATGGGACTGACTGGGTTGGTTGGGCAGGTGTATTATTAGGTGTTCTAGCCTGAGGATACAGGGATGGGACTGACTGGGTTGGTTGGGCAGGTGTATTATTAGGTGTTCTAGCCTGAGGATACAGGAATGGGACTGACTGGGTTGGTTGGGCAGGTGTATTATTAGGTGTTCTAGCCTGAGGATACAGGGATGGGACTGACTGGGTTGGTTGGGCAGGTGTATTATTAGGTGTTCTAGCCTGAGGATACAGGGATGGGACTGAGGTGTTTTTGTTAAAGGTTTGGGTCTCTGTGCTCTTAGAGGTTTGTTTAGAAAAGTTTTTAATGTCGTGTGTGTGTGTGTTTTCCTCGGGGCTAACTCTAAGCTCCCAGCATGTGAGAACACCTGACCAGTTACTGTAGGGCTTTACAGTCCTACATACTGTGTGTTTATGCTAAAGAGAGAGTGTTGCTGAGTTCAGTCCTGACTCTTGGCTAAACCACTGTTGTCCCCTGGTTTCTGCTAACTGGATCAATTAGAAACTTGTTGTGCTGTCTGACTGAGCACTCCGTTTGGGTGAGGAACTGTTCTGAGTGGTGGATTGGTGTCTTACATTACACTTGTAGTGAATGCATGTACAGTTGAAGTCAGAAGTTTACATACACTTAGGTTGGAGTCATTAAATCTTGTTTTCAACCACTCCACACATTTCTTGTTAACAAACTATAGTTTTGGGAAGTTGTTTAGGACATCTACTTTGCATGACACAAGTCATTTTTCCAACCATAGTTTAGACTAATTCACTGTATCTCAATTCCAATGGGTCAGAAGTTTACATACACTAAGTTGACTGTGCCTTTAAACAGCTTGGAAAATTCCATAAAATGTCATGGCTTTAGAAGCTTCTGATAGGCTAAATGACGTCAACTAGAGTTGTACCTGTGGATGTATTTCAAGGCCTACTTTCAAACGCAGTGCCTCTTTGCTTGACATAATGGGAAAATCAAAAGAAATCAGCCAAGACCTCAGAATTTTTTTTGTAGACCACAATTCTGGGTCATCTGTAGGAACAATTTCCAAACGCCTGAAGGTACCACATTCATCTGTACAAACAATAGTACGAAAGTATAAACACCATGGGACCACGCAGCCGTCATACCGCTTAGGAAGGAGACGCGTTCTGTTTCCTAGAGATGAACGTACTTTGGTGCGAAAAGTGCAAATCAATCATAGAACAACAGCAAAGGACCTTGTGAAGATGCTGGAGGAAACAGGTACAAAAGTATCTACAGCCACAGTAAAACAAGTTCTATATTGACATGACCTGAAAGACCAATCAGCAAGGAGGAATCCACTGTTCTAAAACCACCATAAAAAAAGCCAGACTACGGTTTGCAACTGCACATGGGGACAAAGATTGTGTTTTTTGGAGAAATGTCCTCTGGTCTGATGAAACAAAAATAGAACTGTTTGGCCATAATAACCATCGTTATGTTTGGAGGAAAAAGGGGGAAGCTTGCAAGCCAAAGAACACCATCCCAACCGTGAAGCACAGGGGTGGCAGTGTCATGTTGTGGGGGTGCTTTGCTGCAGGAGGGACTGGTGCACTTCACAAAATAGATGGCATCATGAAGTAAAATTATGTGGATATATTGAAGCAACATCTCAAGACATAAGTCAGGAAGTTAAAGCTTGGTTGCAAATGGGTCTTCCAAATGGACAATGACCCCAAGCATACTTTCAAAGTTGTGGCAAAATGGCTTAAGGACAACAAAATCAAGGTATTGGAGTGGCCTTCACAAAGCCCTGACCTCAAGAACATTTGTGGGCAGAACTGTGTGTGTGAGCAAGGAGGCCTACAAACCTGACTGTTACACCAGCTTTGTCAGGAGGGATGGGCCAAAATCCACCCAATGTATTGTGGGAAGCTTGTGGAAGGCTACCCGAAATGTTTGGCCCAAGTTAAACAATTTAAAGACAATGCTACCAAATACCAATTGAGTGCATGTAAAATTCTGACCCACTGGGAATGTGATGAAAGAAATAAAAGCTGAATTAAATTATTCTCTCCTGTTATTCTGACATTTCACATTCTTCAAATAAAGCGGTGATCCTAACTGACCTAAGACTGGAAATTTTTACGAGGATTAAATGTCAGGAATTGTGAAACTGAGTTTAAAAAAAAAAAAAAAAAAGTATTTAGTCAGCCACCAATTGTGCAAGTTCTCCCACTTGAAAAGGTGAGAGAGGACTGTAATTTTCATCATAGGTACACTTCAACTATGACAGACAAAATTAGAAAAAAAATCACATTGTAGGATTTTTAATGAATTTATTTGCAAATTATGGTGGAAAATAAGTATCACCTACAAACAAGCAAGATTTCTGGTTCTCACAGACCTGTAACTTCTTCTTTATGAGGCTCCTCTGTCCTCCACTCATTACCTGTATTAATGGCACCTGTTTGAACTTGCTATCAGTATAAAAGACACCTGTCCACAACCTGTCACACTCCAAACTCTATTATGGCCAAGACCAAAGAGCTGTCAAAGGACACCAGAAACAAATTTGTAGACCTGCACCCGGCTGGGAAGACTGAATCTGCAATAGGTAAGCAGCTTGGTTTGAAGAAATCACCTGTGGGAGCAATTATTAGGACATACTAGACCACTGATAATCTCCCTCAACCCGGGGCTCCGCGCAAGATCTCACCCCGTGGGGTCAAAATGATCACAAGAACAGTGAGCAAAAATCCCAGAACCACATGGGGGGACCTAGTGAATGACCTGCAGAGAGCTGGGACCAAAGTAACAAAGCCCACCATCAGTAACTCACTACCCTGCCAGGGACTCAAATCCTGCAGTGCCAGACGTGTCCCCCTGCTTAAGCCAGTACATGTCCAGGCCCGTCTGAAGTTTGCTAGAGAGCATTTGGATGATCCAGAAGAAGATTGGGAGAATGTCATATGGTCAGATGAAACCAAAATATAACTTTTGTGTTTGGAGGACAAAGAATGCTGAGTTGCATCCAAAGAGCACCATACCTACTGTGAAGCATGGGGGTGGAAACATCATGCTTTGGGGCTGTTTTTCTGCAAAGGGACCAGGACGACTGATCCGTGTAAAGGAAAGAATGAATGGGGCCATGTATCGTGAGATTTTGAGGGAAAACCTCCTTCCATCAGCAAGGGCATTGAAGATGAAACGTGGCTGGGTCTTTCAGCATGACAATGATCCCAAACACACCACCCGGGCAACAAAGGAGTGGCTTCGTAAGAAGCATTTCAAGGTCCTGGAGTGGCGTAGCCAGTCTCCAGATCTCAACCCCATAGAACATCTTTGGAGGGAGTTGAACGTCTGTGTTGCCCAGCAACAGCCCCATGGAGGAATGGGCCAAAATACCAGCAACAGTGTGTGAAAACCTTGTGAAGACTTACAGAAAATGTTTGACCTCTGTCATTGCCAACAAAGGGTATATAACAAAGTATTGAGAAACTTTTGTTATTGACCAAATACTTACTTTCCACCATAATTTGCAAATAAATTCATAAATCCTACAATGTGATTTTCTGGATTTTTTTTCTTCCTTTTTCTCATTTTGTCTGTCATAGTTGAAGTGTAGCTATGATGATAAATTACAGGCCTCATCTTTTTAAGTGGGAGAACTTGCACAATTGGTGGCTGACTAAATACTTTTTTGCCCCACTGTATGTTCCAAAGACAGTTTTTAGGTGGGTTGTTGGGGACTTGTGGTGTATCTACATTTTAAGTGTGATTGTATTTATGTGCTGTGTGTGTGTGTGTATATAATGCTCTACCAAGTCCCCCTGTCTGACTGTGAACCTCATTACACTGTAGTACTCTCCTGAAGACTACAGCAGCATGGTTCAGATGAGTCAGGGACAGACCAGGAGTCTGATCCAGCCCAAAGAGTGGCTCTGTCTGTAGGGAGACTTGGGTAAGTTACCAGCCTACCCTGTACCTCACATGGCCCCCGCCTGCCTGCCTGCCTGCCTGCCTTCCGGTCCACATGCCTAACGTCAAATCAACAGTGTGCTCCAGAGTGACTCTTTCTGTTTCTCCTCTTCTCCTCCTCGCTCTCTCCCTTCCTCTCCTCCTCCTTGCTGTCTCCCTTCAACTCCTCATCCATCTAGCCCTTGACCTGAGTGTGCTAACCTACTCCCACAGACTGCTCAGGGGATTGCTTTTGGACTGTAGCTCTTCTAAAGGGAAGCATGCATTAGAAGGAATTGCATTGACCTGTGGTTTCTCGTCTGACTCATCCAACTCTACTGGGTTGATCAGTGCAGGATCTCCTCTCTCCTTTGCCAGATTGTGGCCCCCTGGTGTTGATGGTGCTAATGACTGAGCGGTGTGGCTTCTATCCCCTGTCTCTTTCTCTTTCTCCACAACTCTCTTCATCTCTCCATCTCCTGTGGTTTGTTGCCTCCAGCTCCAGCCGGACGCCGTCCTCCTGTTGTACAACTTCAGTGGCCAGCGTAGCGGCGAGGCCCTGATCACCTTCCCCAGCGAGGAGTCAGCCAGGCGGGCCGTGGCCGAGCGCGCCAACCACCCCCTGTCTGGTCTCCCCGTCCGTCTGCTGGTGTGCTGTGACTGACCTCAACCAGCTGACCGCTACCATGGAGGGAGGAGTCGAGGACCACAACCACTGATTCCTTTTCTCCCTTGTCACTTCCTCTCCCTCCACTATTTATACAAACACACACGCGCACACACCTCCCCACAATCTGCCGACTCTCCTCCCTCCTAGCCTCCTTCTCAAGCTCCCTCTCGACATTCATACACAGACCGACAGACACCTCTCCCCACAGAACTTGGTTGTACACATATTTATATTTGATGCACATCCTCCTTCCTGTGTGTCTGGCACAAAGTGCCTTGTGTGAATACTTCCATAACATCCACTGACGATGCCAATGAAATGTACCACTCACCTAAAGCATGAAACCACTTCTCCCCTTGTTTTAGCTAAATGACCACTACAGCCCACTATATAAGATGTTCATACCTTCAAACAAAATTCCTATTCCCCTGTCTGGTTTGTCAGTCTGAAAACACTACTGTGTGTATCCTACTGTATGCATGTTAGTTGTAAATTATGTGCCTTCCAATGCTGGGCTGTACAGTGTAATAATAGATAAGAGCCATATAGACTGACTGAAACTACTACTGTACTGGATAGAAGGGAAATCAGATGCTCATTCCACTACTCCCTTTTCTAAAACTAGAAAAGACAAGGCCACTATGTACAGTAGTGAGAGTCACGGTAGCATGCTGGATGCTGAGCTTAATGACAGCTACTTGTGTAACAGTGTTTGTTTCTGCTGTGAAAGCATTTGTAAGGCATGCCATTATATTTAGAATAGTATGTCCAAGTACTCTTTGTCTTTGTTACAATCAGAGTAGGCTAAGGCTCAAGTAGCTGAAGTCTCATTTAGTTCTGTAGTATACGAGCATGACAAATATTGATTCTTTGTTTAATCCATAAAACTCTTCCTAAAATTTAGATTTATTTAAATGTGAAAAGAGTTGGCTGTTGGTCTGCAGGATCTTCAGGCAATATCATTTAAAGGGAGTAGATCTCTGTGCCATCTGTTTTCTTCCAGACTATATTTGATTGGAAAGCATACTGCAGAAGGACACTTTTCTTTCTCCCTTGTTATTGGACTGTCAAAATGTGTAAAAAGAAATATATAAAAAAACACTGAGTAGTTCCTGTGACTGGGCTGCTGAGAACATTAGTATCTGGTTTCTCATCTTTGCTATGCCTATATTACCCAGAGTGCAATAGCAGCCCCCTCTGTGGCTTGGCTGACCTCTGGTGGCTGATGGAAAACATTTTTTGTTTCTTTTAAGCAAATTTGACACTTGATTTGTATGAATTTAACTACTGTATGTGTGTATATAACTGTTTGAATAAATACAACTTTATTGCCCCAGTGTTTTAAATTGCCTTAATTTGTTCTGAACTGTCAAATAAATTCTATCGAAGAACTCCAACATTTTAGACGAGGCCAATATACAGTAGTCTGTGACATGGTGGATGGTGTGCTTATTGACAACTAGTAACTATTTTTGCTGTGTAAAGCATTTTTGAATGTATGGCATAATGCACCAATGAAATGTATTTTTACGCTGGATTGAATTGGACAACTTGTGGTGCAAAAGATGTCTCGACTTGTTAATGGTACATACACGTTCATAAAGGTATTCTAGTAATCCCTATTAGTAGGCTGATCTAGTCAATTCCACATGTAGGTCTGGATGACTCCAGTGAAATGAGGTTCTGCATAAAGTGATTTGTCTATCCGTGATACGGTGATCTCTTCAGGATTATCACCATCATTCCTCCCACACTACCAATTTATTAACACTGAACAAAAATGTAAACATGTATCATGAGCTGAAATGAAAGATCAGACATTTTCCATATGCACAAAAAGCTTATTTCTCAAATTTTGTGCACTTAGTTTTTCACATGTCACAGATCAAGAAGCTGATTTAAAGAGCATGATCATTACACAGGTGCACCTTGTACTGGGGACAAAAGGCGACTAAAATGTCCGACACAATGGCATTGATGTCAAGTTATGAGGGAGTGTGCAATTGACACGCTGACTGCAGGAACGTTAATTTCTCTACCATAATCCACCAACGTCATTTAGAGATTTTGGTAGTATGTCCAATCGGCCTCACAACCGCAGATCATGTGTAAACAAGCCAGCCCAGGACCTCCACCCCCAGGTTCTTCACCTACGGAACCATCTTAGACCGGACAGCTGATAAACTGGATTTGCACAACTGAATAATTTCTGCATAAACCCTTCTGCATGCTCGTCGTCCTCACCAGGGTCTTGACCTGACTGCAGTTTGGCGTAACCAACTTTAGTGGGCAAATGCTCACCAGAGGGCCACTGGCATGCTGGAGAAGTGTGCTCTTCACAGACGAATCCCGGTTTCAATTGTACCGGACAGATGGTATGTGGTATGCTGATGTCAATGTTGTGAACAGTGTCCCATGGGTGGTAGTGGGGTTATGGTATGGGCATAAGCTACGGACAACGAACACCATTGCATTTTATTGATGGTAATTTGAATGCAGAGATACCTTGATGAGATCCTGAGGCTCATTGTCGTGCCGTTCATCCACCCCATTACCTCATGTTTCAGCATGATAATGCACGGACCCATGTCGCAAGGATCTGTACACAATTCCTGGAAGCTGAAAATGTCCCAGTAAAATGACATATCTGTATTCCCAGTGAATTGACGTGTTTGCTTATATGAACTGTAACTCGGAACAATTTCTAAGATTTTACTATGTTGCGTTTATATATTTGTTCAGTATAGAAAGAGAAAAACACAAAGCCAAAGTTTGACGTTTGTATTTTTATTGATACACTACTGTAAGAGCCTAAATGCAAGGTATTCCCTTTGAATACATTCAAAAAGCACTGCAGTCTTAAATTACAAAATGGTTTTAAAATACAAAATGTACATGACATGACAATACAAGGTTTCTGTAAACATCAGCTAAAACCTGTATTTCCCTTTTCTTTTACAAAACATATATTTATAGATATATGCACCCAACTGTTAGGAATGACATCCATTTCAAAGTATCAAAAATAGAGTTCTAATGTCAGTCTGTGTTGCTTTTGACCAGTATGTAAAATGGGAACATATTGTTTATCTTTGGTTTTACAGAAGAGGATGGCAGAGAGCGAACGGTTACTGAATTTAATGCTGCTCTTGTTTCTGGACTCATAAGCCTCATTCACACTATAGAGCCAAGCTGTGCCAAGCCGAGCTGTACTGGGCTGCCCTGTTTACGCATCTACATAGTGCTGGAAAGGACCATGTGAAAGTGAAACATCCAAGCCAGCACAGTACGGTTCAGATCAGCTCTATACTGTGAATCAGGTAACAGTCTCATAAGCAGCACCAGAGCCAGCCCTTCCTCTTGTAACTCACGTCCTGCTGTCCAAAATGTATATTCTCAAGTAAATTATTAACTCAAAAGAGCATACAGACAACAAACCAGTAATTCATATTCAACACATGAGTTAAGGCCTTCCTATAGTTTAAATAAACAAATAGTGACATTCTCTCCTCACTATTTGAAAAGGTTTTACACATGAAACAAAAGCCACTAGAGATTATTACAAACAAACCAGTTATTTTGTACTCGATGCCAAATATCACGTTGTCATGATGCTTTCGTCATGGTTTGCATAGTAGAGTAATGCATCTGTGTGCTTGTATTGTACAGAACTGAAATTCATTATAAAAAAAAACACTTATCTACAATTTATTGGGTACAAACGCACACATCCACACTTAATATAATCTACTAAGACGCTTGTACTGTGTCCTTTACAAGGCAGATTCACTGACTGGCCCTCTGGTATGCAGGACTAATAAGTATTGTGCTGATACTCTAGAAGGCTGCATTTATACAGGCAGCCCAATTCTGATATTTGTTCCACTAATTGGATCTTTGACCAATCACAGAACGTTTTCAGAGCTGATCTGATTAGTGAGAAAAAGATCAGAATTTAACTACCTGTGTAAACAGAGTCTTGAAGTAACAGAACCAAGCATCTCTGCTGCATCTACAACTATAGGCATCAAGGTTATTTTTTAATAAAAAAAAAAATGTTTTTAAAGGCATCAGGCAGGTTTTTTGTGTATAGCAGAATTATTTTCTATTTCTGATTGGACATGATTGACAGTTGTCATTAGCAACATCCTCTCAGAGAAAAAATATACGCAAGAATATACATATATCATTGTCCAATCACAGAGAACATGTTAAGGCAATAGGAGTTGTTCCTACCCAGACCAATCAACATGTTATATTACAGCATGACTACGTAATGTATGGCATACATACATACATACATACATCTATCCAGCATTCAGAATCACATTCTGTAAACATCCTTATGATGATGTTGGACTGGAATATGTTGCTTTTTAACACTCAGTTTTGTAATTTTCTTTGGACTTTTTGTTGTAATTCTCAGGCAAACTGAAAATAGTTTTATTATTGCTATCAATATTCCATACATTCGCAGTCTGTATGTCTCCCCAAGGAGGAAGATTGACAAATACATATTTTGTTAAGGTACCATCCTGAAGACAAAATGATCATTTGTCGTGATTGTCGTGATGTGCAACACACAGGGGGCCTGGAAGAACCAACAACATACAAAAATGAAAGTCGTAAAAAAATAAAAAACTTAACCTTGTTCATCAGGGGTGGTGGAGGGGGGGGCTATACATAAATACAGTATATATAAATGACTATATATAAAAGACTTATCAACAGTTTAAATCTGCAGTTTTCAATGTGTTATATTATTTCCAATAGTATGTGGATTGAAGCTGCTTTACCCTCAGAAGGTATGGTTGTTACAAAGTGGAAGGCAGAGTCTCTGGGCCCAGTTTTTCACAAGTTATCTGATTGGATTTCTGCAATCGGATAAAATTACATGTTAGAATTGGGTTTTTCAAAAGTAAACAAACCTATTCTGATCCTACAGATTTAGCAATCCAATCTGACCATTAAAACAGGATTAAATGTAGTTTTTGCATTTTTTTTTTACTCAAAAAAGGTAGTGATGATAGTTTTGATGCCTAAAATCTGGATTATCTTGATCCCACTGGAAGGGTGTATTCAGGGTGGATTTAGAAAGGTGTCATATTCATGTAGTTTACTCATCTCCGTTTCCCTATGATAGTGTGGTAGTACCATAACCTGTCCACTAGATGGAAAGGTGTAGGCCTGTTGAAAGCACTGACAATCTGGATTCTGTGATCTTCATGTTGTGGATCAGAATGATCCTATCTGATTATTTTCTGAAAAACTGTCCCAAAAACAGCCAGCTCAATCTGATCCTGATTGCAAAAAAGGATTACAGAATCCGGATCATTCTTATCCAGAAAAACTGGGCCCAGGGCATCAAGACAGTTTGTGTGCATCCACAATTACACCCAATTCCCTGTATAGTGCACTACTTTTGACCAGTATGCTGGCCAAAAGTAATGCACTATACAGGGAATAGGGTGCCATTTCAGACACTCTTTAGTTATTGCATGACAGAGCTCAGAGGAACACAGGTCCGTCTTGCTCTGTGGATAATTCAAACACCACCTTTAATTAAACTCCAACGAGTCTACTTACAGTTACAAATATATATATATATTTACTTGTCTTAACGGGCTACCTCGGTCTGGAGAAAACCAGTGTTCATCTATCCATCGCATAAAACATATTCATCGAAAGTCAAGCGTCTCCATATCACAAACTCAGAAATCCATCTAATTTCTATAAAAATCAAAGTCATACTCTGCATGAAGAGTCAGCTGTGCAAACAAACAACAAAAGTGTTCACCATCCTATCATTCAGCTGCTATTTAGCTGCTATTTAACAAGGTTTATAAGGCATTTGTTCAACCTAAAGAGGAGGTTTGGGGAGTCGGGAGGAGAGCAGTAATAATATACAGATACAGTGGCTTCAGCAGGTATTCATACCCTTTGACTTATTACACCTTTTGTTGTGGTACAGCCTGAATATAAGATGTATTATATCTACACAATAACCCATAAGGACAGTAAAAACGTGTTTTATAAATGTTTGCTAATTTATTGAAAATGAAATACAGAAATCTCATTTACATAAGTATTCACACCCCTGAGTCAATACTTTATAGAAGCACCTTAAGCAGTGATTAGAGCTGTGAGTCTTTCTGGGTAAGTCTCTAAGAGCTTTGCACACCTGGATTGTGTAACAATTAACCTTTTGGTTGTTGATGGTTGTTGATCATTGCTAGACAACCATTTTCAGGTCTTGCCACAGATTTTCAAGCAGATTGAAGTCAAAACTGTAATTTGGCCACGCAGGAACATCCACTGTCTTCTTGGTAAGCAACTTCAGTGTAGATTAGGCCTTGTGTTTTAAGTTATTGTCCTGCTGAAAAGTGAATTCACCTCCCAGTGTCTGGTGGAAAGCAGAATGAACCAAATTTCCCTCTAGAATTTTGCCTGTGCTCCATTCTGCTAATTATTTTATTTAAAAAAATCTCCAGTCCCTATCGATTACAAGCATACACATAACATAATGCAGCCATCACTGTGCTTGAAAATATGGAGAGTGGTACTCAGTATTGTGTTGTATTGGATTTGCCCCAAACATAACAATTTGTGCTCAGAACAAAAAGTTAATTGCTTTGCCAATTTTTTTTGTAGTATTAATTTAGTACCTTGTTGCAAACAGGAAGCATGTTTTGGAATATTTTTATTCTGTACAGGCTTCCTTCTTTTCACTCTGTCAATTATGTTAGTATTGTAGAATAACTACAATGTTGTTGATTCATCCAGTTTTCTCCTTTCACAGCCATGAAACACTGTACCTGGTTTAAAGTCACCATTGGCCTCATGGTGAAATCCCTAAGCCGTTTCCTTCCTCTCTGGCAACTGAGTTAGGTAGGAGGCCTGTATATTTGTAGTGACTGGGTGTATTGATACACCATCTAAAGTATAATTAATAACTTCACCATGCTCAAAGGGATATGCTCAATGTCTGCTTTTTATTTTTTTTACCCATCTACCAATAGGTGCCCTTCTTTGCAAGGCATTGGAAAACCTCCCTGGTCTTTGTGGTTGAATCCATGCAACTTATGTGACTTGTTAAGTTCATTTTTACTCCTGAACTTATTTAGGCTTGTCATAACAAAGGGGTTGAATACTTATTCACTCAAGACATTTCAGCTTTTTATTTTTTATGAATTTATAAACAATTCTGAAAACATAAGTCCACTTTGACATTATCGGGTATTGCGTGTAGGCCCGCGACAAAAACGTTTACATTTAATATATTTGAAATGTATGCTGTACCACAACAAAATGTGGAAAAAGTCAAGGGGTGTGAATACTTTCTGAAGGCACTATATCTACATGGCTGGAAGGTCACTAGAAGTGTGGAATGTTGCATATTACAGATCCCAGTCCAGCACCAGAGAAGAAGAGAAGGGGCTCCCAGGCACCCAGAGACAAAGAAGGACAAGGGTGATGGGGGTGTCGCAGTGGGGCTGCAGTACTACCTCTACACTCCCAGGGGGTGCTCAACCAACCGGGTGTTTGTACTGTCGAGGTCTATGCTGGTGAGAAAATCATGAGTACAGTATTCAACCCTTCTTTATTCCTACTGAGGGATCCTATTTTTCCTCACTGAGCACTACACTGTTAGGGGCAACATTGTGACTTGAGAGGGTATATTTCATACTCCATCCAGACACCCTGAGCAGAGTTTTGCTGCATAGAAACCGTTTAGGAGGTGATCACTCTCTAAACCAGTGATCACCTCTGGGGATCTGAGCCCAGGACTGAGAACTAATGCTAAAAATGAACCCGAAGTCAACTGAACAGAGAACATGTTCCTCGTCTTTCTGCCACTCACTGACCCCAATAATCCTACAGTTTGTCACCACCCTGCGGTGTTCTCCTGTTTATAATCTGATGTATACAGTGGGGCAAAAAAGTATTTAGTCAGCCACCAATTGTGCAAGTTCTTCCACTTAAAAAGATGAGAGAGGCCTGTAATTTTCATCATAGGTACACTTCAACTATGACAGACAAAATGAGAAGAAAAAAAATCCAGAATATCACATTGTAGGATTTTTTTGAATTTATTTGCAAATTATGGTGGAAAATAAGTATTTGGTCAATAACAAAAGTTTATCTCAATACTATATATATACCCTTTGTTGGCAATGGCAGAGGTCAAACATTTTCTGTAAGTCTTCACAAGGTTTTCACACACTGTTGCTGGTATTTTGGGCCATTCCTCCATGCAGATCTCCTCTAGAGCAGTGATGTTTTGGGGCTGTTGCTGGGCAACACAGACTTTCAACTCCCTCCAATATGGGGTTGAGATATGGAGACTGGCTACGCCACTCCAGGACCTTGAAATGCTTCTTACGAAGCCACTCCTTTGTTGCCCGGGTGGTGTGTTTGGAATCATTGTCACGCTGAAAGACCCAGCCACGTTTCATCTTCAATGCCCTTGCTGATGGAAGGAGGTTTTCACTCAAAATCTCACAATACATGGCCCAGTTCATTCTATCCTTTACACGGATCAGTCGTCCTGGTCCCTTTGCAGAAAAACAGCCCCAAAGCATGATGTTTCCACCCCCATGCTTCACAGTAGGTATGGTGTTCTTTGGCTGCAACTCAGCATTCTTTGTCCTCCAAACATGACAAGTTGAGTTTTTACCAAAAAGTTATATTTTGGTTTCATCTGACCATATGACATTCTCCCAATCTTCTTCTGGATCATCCAAATGCTCTCTAGCAAACTTCAGACGGGCCTGGACATGTACTGGCTTAACCAGGGGGACACGTCTGGCACTGCAGGATTTGAGTCCCTGGCAGCGTAGTGTGTTACTGATGGTAGGCTTTGTTACTTTGGTCCCAGCTCTCTGCAGGTCATTCACTAGGTCCCCCCGTGTGGTTCTGGGATTTTTGCTCACCGTTCTTGTGATCATTTTGACCCCACGGGCTGAGATCTTGCGTGGAGCCCCAGATCGAGGGAGATTATCAGTGGAATTGTATGTCTTCCATTTCCTAATAATTGCTCCCACAGTTGATTTCTTCAAACCAAGCTGCTTACCTATTGCAGATTCAGTCTTCCCAGCCTGGTGCAGGTCTACAATTTTGTTTCTGGTGTCCTTTGACAGCTCTTTGGTCTTGGCCATAGTGGAGTTTGGAGTGTGACTGTTTGAGATTGTGGACAGGTGTCTTTTATACTGATAACAAGTTCAAACAGGTGCCATTAATACAGGTAACAAGTGGAGGACAGAGGAGCCTCTTAAAGAAGAAGTTACAAGTCTGTGAGAGCCAGAAATCTTGCTTGTTTGTAGGTGTCCAAATACTTATTTTCCACCATAATTTGCAAATAAATTAATTAAAAATCCTACAATGTGATTTTCTGGATTTTTTTCTTCTCATTTTATCTGTCATAGTTGAAGTGTACCTATGATGAAAATTACAGATTACAGGCCTCTCATCTTTTTAAGTGCGGGAACTTGCACAATTGGTGGCTGACTAAATACTTTTTTGCCCCACTGTACATGTGTAGGTGGGTGAATCTGAGCTCTTTTGCTGTCATTGGGTATATGAAAGGTTTGTTCATGTGTGTCTGGAGGGTCTTTTAGTGGACTGGTAGGGCCATGAAGTGTAAAGGGGAATCTCAGCCCAGTCTGTCCTGCCTAGAGGCAGGTAAAGTCCTGTGGTGGAGGTGGTGGTGTTGGGGCTGGTGAGGACACTGCTATGCCCAGCTGGGTGTGTGGAGGCCTGGCCACTGACAGTGCTATGACTGGGCACCGCCACCAGGGGACTGGGACATGTCTCTGCCGATGATCTCATTCACTGGAAACACAAAGAGAGAGGATACAGGTTCACTACAGCTGAACAACACAGTCCAGAGGGTTTATTATTATCGGCTACTAAACCTTAGCAAGGCTTTCTTCAACTTCAATTGACCCAAAGTTTTTGAGGCCACATTGATTGTCATATATTATCAAGAAATCAAATCTAAATTGTGTTCCTGAATGCATTCGGACTGTGGGAAAATACAAATGTTTACCAGCAGAGGGCGATGTTGCCCAGCTCACTTACTGACTACTGAGCACAGAAAAGTTCAGCTTCAGTATATCACAGTGGAGAGATAGAGGGGAAAAACTCATACATACACTGGCAAGACCCAGAGGTTCAACTCACAGCTTTGGAATGACAAAACCACCGTCAACAACCAGAAAGCGAGGAGAAACTATTCCATTCACTGCCGTGTGTCATTACCGTCAGACATGACCTTTGACAGCGTCCAAGATATTTAGTCTTTACCACCACAACATGTCGACTCCTATAAATATCATCCTCCATTTATTGAATGGCCTAGCGAGCACCATTTCTCTATTGCGTTTCTTCATTTCTTCCACCTCTTAATGGAGCTTGAGTACATTTCCTCTGTCCTATTATTGTGGGTTTGCGAGCGTAGTAAATGGGCCTGTATAAAACTAATCCATTGTTACAACACATGTTGTCGACCCCAGAGAGGCACTCAAGCACAGTGCTCTAGGTAATTACTCTGCCAAGCAGAGTTAGCTTGGCCTGATATTAAAAAAATAAGTTATTTTCTCTCTCGCTCTCTGGCGGTGGGGCATGTTGGAGATGCCTCCAACAGAGGCCTGACTGTTACAGTGGTGCCAAAGCGGTTTTCAGCTCACACCGGGCCCAGCGTGGCTCAGCGGGAGGACCAGCGGGGAGCCTGTAAAAACCACAGCCGTAAAGTAAATCAACTTCTAACCCCCATATCACGCTAACTGAAGCTGCATCTGGTTAACTACAGTACCTGTGGAACGAAAAGGAGGGTGAGAAAGAGAGAGAGGGAGAAAGAGAAGAAATAGAAAAGAGGGAGAGGAGAGAGAGGAGAGAGAGAGAAAAGAGAGAAAGAGAGAGAGAGTGAAAGGAGAGGATACGTAGCCTGGTTTGGTATTTGTGGAAAAAGTGAAGATATTTTCCACACAGCAGCGACTGGTAGCTTTGCATTCGTGCAGCAGTGGCGGCATTCATACACCGTTCATTTCCTGATGTGGCACATAGGTGTCAAAAGTCAAGGCAGGTCAAAGAGACAGAGGGCAAAGAGAGGAGAGGGTTTGACTATCTGGTTTAGAGCGAGGAGATGGTGAGTGAGTCCTCTGAGCTCTGACAGTTTGACACACATTAAGACAGATAGACACGCAGGTATTCAGCCAGACCTGTCCATACACCGCAGTATCAGTACCAGCCCTGCTGCTTGGGGATTCCTCTTCTCTTACCTACAACTGGCCACTTGTTGTGCAACTGTCTGTTGTGAAATCATACATTTAATGGCCCACTGTGTCTGATGGACAAGTCAGCATCTGCTTTATATGGGTCATATGATATATGGGTATTTATATATGTGGTATATTATTGGTAGATGGAGTGAGAGGAAAATTAACAGTCAAATCATGTGTAGATTAAATTCAGTGTATTATCGAAACATTAGGGAGTCCATTCAAATGAATTCATCTTAAAATCTTCCCTTTATATTTCTTAACCACATTTTGCTGTGTATGGGGTTAAATAATAATGTATTCATTAACACAAATAAAGAATGATACTTTTTCATCAATTTAATTAAAAGCCTTGATATTCTGTATTCCAGTTGTTACCCCCATCCCTAAGAATCATCAGCTATATATCAACAGTTACCCCCATCCCTAAGAATCATCAGCTATATATCAACTGTTACCCCCATCCCTAAGAATCATCAGCTATATATCAACAGTTACCCCCATCCCTAAGAATCATCAGCTATATATCAACTGTTACCCCCATCCCTAAGAATCATCAGCTATATATCAACAGTTACCCCCATCCCTAAGAATCATCAGCTATATATCAACTGTTACCCCATCCCTAAGAATCATCAGCTATATATCAACTGTTACCCCCATCCCTAAGAATCATCAGCTATATATCAACTGTTACCCCCATCCCTAAGAATCATCAGCTATATATCAACTGTTACCCCCATCCCTAAGAATCATCAGCTATATATCATCTGTTACCCCCATCCCTAAGAATCATCAGCTATATATCAACTGTTACCCCCATCCCTAAGAATCATCAGCTATATATCAACTGTTACCCCCATCCCTAAGAATCATCAGCTATATATATCAACTGTTACCCCCATCCCTAAGAAGCATCAGCTATATATCAACAGTTACCCCCATCCCTAAGAATCATCAGCTATATATCAACAGTTACCCCCATCCCTAAGAATCATCAGCTATATATCAACTGTTACCCCCATCCCTAAGAATCATCAGCTATATATCAACAGTTACCCCCATCCCTAAGAATCATCAGCTATATATCAACAGTTACCCCCATCCCTAAGAATCATCAGCTATATATCAACAGTTACCCCCATCCCTAAGAATCATCAGCTATATATCAACTGTTACCCCCATCCCTAAGAATCATCAGCTATATATCAACTGTTACCCCCATCCCTAAGAATCATCAGCTATATATCAACTGTTACCCCCATCCCTAAGAATCATCAGCTATATATCAACTGTTACCCCCATCCCTAAGAATCATCAGCTATATATCAACTGTTACCCCCATCCCTAAGAATCATCAGCTATATATCAACTGTTACCCCCATCCCTAAGAATCATCAGCTATATATCAACTGTTACCCCCATCCCTAAGAATCATCAGCTATATATCAACTGTTACCCCATCCCTAAGAATCATCAGCTATATATCAACTGTTACCCCCATCCCTAAGAATCATCAGCTATATATATCAACTGTTACCCCCATCCCTAAGAATCATCAGCTATATATCAACTGTTACCCCCATCCCTAAGAATCATCAGCTATATATCAACTGTTACCCCCATCCCTAAGAATCATCAGCTATATATCAACTGTTACCCCCATCCCTAAGAATCATCAGCTATATATATATCAACTGTTACCCCCATCCCTAAAAATCATCAGCTATATATATCAACTGTTACCCCCATCCCTAAAAATCATCAGCTATATATATCAACTGTTACTCCCATCCCTAAGAATCATCAGCTATATATCAACAGTTACCCCCATCCCTAAGAATCATCAGCTATATATCAACAGTTACTCCCATCCCTAAGAATCATCAGCTATATATCAACAGTTACCCCCATCCCTAAGAATCATCAGCTATATATCAACAGTTACTCCCATCCCTAAGAATCATCAGCTATATATATCAACAGTTACCCCCATCCCTAAGAATCATCAGCTATATATCAACAGTTACTCCCATCCCTAAGAATCATCAGCTATATATATCAACTGTTACCCCCATCCCTAAGAATCATCAGCTATATATCAACAGTTACTCCCATCCCTAAGAATCATCAGCTATATATATCAACAGTTACCCCCATCCCTAAGAATCATCAGCTATATATCAACAGTTACTCCCATCCCTAAGAATCATCAGCTATATATCAACAGTTACTCCCATCCCTAAGAATCATCAGCTATATATCAACTGTTACCCCCATCCCTAAGAATCATCAGCTATATATCAACAGTTACTCCCATCCCTAAGAATCATCAGCTATATATCAACTGTTACCCCCATCCCTAAGAATCATCAGCTATATATCAACAGTTACTCCCATCCCTAAGAATCATCAGCTATATATCAACTGTTACCCCCATCCCTAAGAATCATCAGCTATATATCAACTGTTACCCCCATCCCTAAGAATCATCAGCTATATATCAACTGTTACCCCCATCCCTAAGAATCATCAGCTATATATCAACTGTTACCCCCATCCCTAAGAATCATCAGCTATATATCAACTGTTACCCCCATCCCTAAGAATCATCAGCTATATATCAACTGTTACCCCCATCCCTAAGAATAATCAGCTATATATCAACTGTTACCCCATCCCTAAGAATCATCAGCTATATATATCAACTGTTACCCCCATCCCTAAGAATCATCAGCTATATATATCAACTGTTACCCCCATCCCTAAGAATCATCAGCTATATATATCAACTGTTACCCCCATCCCTAAGAATCATTAGCTATATATCAACTGTTACCCCCATCCCTAAGAATCATCAGCTATATATATCAACTGTTACCCCCATCCCTAAGAATCATCAGCTATATATCAACTGTTACCCCCATCCCTAAGAATCATCAGCTATATATATCAACTGTTACCCCCATCCCAAAAATCATCAGCTATATATATCAACTGTTACCCCCATCCCTAAAAATCATCAGCTATATATATCAACTGTTACCCCCATCCCTAAGAATCATCAGCTATATATCAACTGTTACCCCCATCCCTAAGAATCATCAGCTATATATATCAACTGTTACCCCCATCCCAAAAATCATCAGCTATATATATCAACAGTTACCCCCATCCCTAAGAATCATCAGATATATATCAACAGTTACTCCCATCCCTAAGAATCATCAGCTATATATCAACAGTTACCCCCATCCCTAAGAATCATCAGCTATATATCAACAGTTACTCCCATCCCTAAGAATCATCAGCTATATATCAACAGTTACCCCCATCCCTAAGAATCATCAGCTATATATCAACAGTTACTCCCATCCCTAAGAATCATCAGCTATATATATCAACTGTTACCCCCATCCCTAAGAATCATCAGCTATATATCAACAGTTACTCCCATCCCTAAGAATCATCAGCTATATATATCAACAGTTACCCCCATCCCTAAGAATCATCAGCTATATATCAACAGTTACTCCCATCCCTAAGAATCATCAGCTATATATCAACAGTTACTCCCATCCCTAAGAATCATCAGCTATATATCAACTGTTACATCCCTAAGAATCATCAGTTATATCAACAGTTACCCCATCCCTAAGAATCATCAGCTATATATCAACTGTTACCCCCATCCCTAAGAATCATCAGCTATATATCAACAGTTACTCCCATCCCTAAGAATCATCAGCTATATATCAACAGTTACTCCCATCGCTAAGACTCATCAGCTATATATCAACTGTTACCCCCATCCCTAAGAATCATCAGCTATATATCAACAGTTACTCCCATCCCTAAGAATCATCAGCTATATATCAACTGTTACCCCCATCCCTAAGAATCATCAGCTATATATCAACAGTTACTCCCATCCCTAAGAATCATCAGCTATATATCAACAGTTACTCCCATCCCTAAGAATCATCAGCTATATATCAACTGTTACCCCCATCCCTAAGAATCATCAGCTATATATCAACAGTTACTCCCATCCCTAAGAATCATCAGCTATATATCAACTGTTACCCCCATCCCTAAGAATCATCAGCTATATATATCAACAGTTACTCCCATCCCTAAGAATCATCAGCTATATATCAACAGTTACTCCCATCCCTAAGAATCATCAGCTATATATATCAACAGTTACTCCCATCACTAAGAATCATCAGCTATATATCAACAGTTACTCCCATCCCTAAGAATCATCAGCTATATATCAACAGTTACTCCCATCCCTAAGAATCATCAGCTATATATATCAACAGTTACTCCCATCCCTAAGAATCATCAGCTATATATCTGAATATAATTACGTCTCAAAGTCATTGCACTCCTGTTAAACCGGTACATTCTCAAAAATCCCCCCAAATAAATTTGTCTCAGAAAAAGTAATACAACTATTTCAAACATAATTTTACAGTATCGACAATGAATACTGTAGCGTCAACTGTACTTGCTGGTTGACTACCATTAAAAAAGCAGTGAAAACGTATTGGTGGTTCCATGATAGAAATAGAGGTGTCAATTTGTATTTGTTTGTGTGATCTGTGAGCTGCTACTACTGCTGATGTGACAGAGGGAGGGGCAGGCCTTTGTGCTTGGCTGGCTAGCCACTGTCTCTATCCTGTTGGCGTGGGCGGATGGTTCTTCCTCTCCCATCACACACGGCTATCTATCTTCACACATAGACTGTATTTCTCGGTTAACTGCGACAGACAGCTTTACATAAAACATCAGTCTACAACAATGTATCCAAGTTCTAAACACAGCACACGAGCTGAAATGTTCAACTAAAAATGATTGTATGTGTTTAATGTAAGTCTCAAGCACAATGTCTATCTGCAGTTGTGTGTCTGTTTAGAAAACTTTCCACAGAACACACACAAAACGATGCAAACTTTCACACGGGCATTAGATATCCTATTAATCGACTACTGGTAAGGTTTCAAAATGGGCTCTAACAAGACTGACAGTTAGATAAAATAGTATCAACTAGGACTATAATCTGATGTAGATCTGGGAAAAATCTTTCAAATTGTGCTTGACTTCAGTAGTTTCATACCTGAACCAATGTCTCAGATTGACTTGTTTTTATGACTGCATCAGAAACGTGATGATTTAGCCCAGCTTACTACAGAGAACCCTGGGTCTCTTTAACCCTCTGGAAGGGAGATCCTCTTTATATGACTAGGAGGGGGGGTCCCTATTAAGCCAGGGAACTGCTCCTCATACAGTGAACTGTCATTTCGCTTCTAAGGCATAGCTCTCTGGTCCTAGGGCTAATCTACTTTACTGAATGTGTGACTAAACCAGCCCATGAACATGACTTCCCTCCCCATCAGACCAGTGTCACCTCTCAGAGGTGTAGTGGGGAACGAACCCTTCAATCACTGTGACTTAGGCTAATTACAGTCAAAGACAGAGAGTCCCTCCTCGATCAACGTCCATCAGTGTACTGATTGGTGGTAAAACTAGGTTTTCAGTGTGTGTCATGTCATTATCTCAAAGGGGAAACTCACATGAATCACTTTACCCAGACATAGGGGAGAAACAGACTGCCCTTGTTAAATCTACATAGTGTGTCCTTTCTGACCCCAATTCTTTTTATTTGCTTTTCTTTGTTTTGAATCACACAGTGATCTTTAACGTCATGTCTAGATGTATACATTTCATGTCTAAAAGGGATCTGCTAAAATAATCTCTGCAATGAGAAACAGAAGAGAACCAGTCAAACAGATGTGTATGTTCTATGCTAAACAAGTCGTCAGTTAGGATGGACAACAGGTAATCACCCTGGTTCCCCTGACAGATTGGAAAAACCTTCCCTGACAGACAAACACTGAAGTGTGAAGCAGAAAAGGGCATGTCGGGCGCTCCAACAGAGAACCAGCTTCAGAAAACAAGAAGACTGAGTGATTGTTCTCTCCACTCTACCAAATGAAGAAACCATGTGTTGATGGATAACACTTGTGCAAGGCACGGGACAGGCAAGCCAAGACTCAGTTGGTCAAAAGGAAGACTTGCAATGACATGCACACATCTTCTGAGAGCCTCGGGTAGAAGAGAAAACATCAGGCGTTCCAGTGAAATGGACAAGTCCACTTAATGATCATATTTCATTGGAAATAT
The DNA here is from genome assembly GCF_036934945.1 of Oncorhynchus masou masou. Taxonomy (NCBI): domain Eukaryota; kingdom Metazoa; phylum Chordata; class Actinopteri; order Salmoniformes; family Salmonidae; genus Oncorhynchus; species Oncorhynchus masou. The sequence goes on along the minus strand of NC_088213.1, from coordinate 22,300,431 downwards.
ATGGTCAGTTTCAGTAACAGAAACGAGACGAATTAAAAACGTTCCAGGGTTGCTAGGCTAACATCTCTTTTTTGCCTGTTTAACTGTAGCTCTGTAGTCTGTTACTCTTGTCTGACACGCTGCCAGAGAGACAGATCACAGTAACAGTAGAGCTCCAGTCAGAACACTATAGCCTCATTAGAACACTGCTGCAGTTTTAACAAAGTCACTCATCTCTGTGAATCATCTGTGGATTTCCCATTTGTAAGTGATTCACAACACACGTCTTTTGATCCAGCCCCTATAATGTCTGCTCACAGGAAGCCATCAGATGACCACAAGAGTGAGTTACAAGGTGGAAGCCAACAGGATTGGAGCCAGAATGGCCATCCTAAAATGTTGGAATGGAAGCCAATAGGATCCGGAATGGCCAACCAGAAGATTCATCTAAACTTCTACTACAATAGACCATGACCTTAGGATGTGCAGTAGGGATCAGATAATGACATTCTATGTGTCTGCTGCATTTCACAGTGACTAAACACCTAATGGCACTTGATGGCATTTTAAGAGATTTGTAGGAGGCTAGAGGCTAGTTTAGTGAGTTAGAAGAATTCCTGCATCTACATAACTAGAATGGCGGATAACTACAGTAACCTGACTGCCATGTGGAGATGTGTTATGGTGTGTGTGTGTGTGTGTGTGAGTGTGTGTGTGTGTGTGTGTGTGTGTGTGTGTGACTCAACAGTTCTCTGAGACACTTGACATATACACTCCCCTTACAGCAGCTGTCACACAAAGCACACTACAGGGTTTAATAGGGATATCAACTATAACAGTGGCTCTCTATTAAGAAACACAAATCAACAATGACATCTAAAATAGACAAGCTAACCGATAACACAACCCACGAGCTGGTACAAGAGACCATTTGCATACAAACAAGACAATATTATATTCAAAACATTGATATGGGACTCTGTAAACAAATAAAAGGTTTCTCTTTCTGTTTTCCTGGCTGAAGGTCAATGTTAAGTTCCAACATTACCAAGGATCTCCGGCCTGCCTGGGCACTCCGTCTGCCTGCCGCTGGCCAACATCTTGACGGAGAAACACACTGAAAAGCACGCACACACAGACACGCACACAGAGAGAGATAGGAAGGCACACTGGCAGGACCTGAACCCCAGAGCCCAGAACCTGGTGCTGGTGCTACACTGGCAATACCTCTGCCTTCATTACATTCCTAAGTCTTTAATTGTATGGAAAGATGACAAACAAAGTGGGTTTCCACTTGTTCCAGGGCCGGTGGTGTGTGTTTGGGATTGTGTTTAACTAGCTGAGTTTGGTTAGGTCCAGGACTGATGCATTTTCCTACCACTGTTGTTTTTTCCTCACATGAATAGAGTTGTGTTATTTATCTGCCATACTCGGTTAGAAGTTAGAAGCAGCCACTGGCTGGGCTGGGACTTGGACCAAGCCACCAAACCACCAAACCACAGAGCACCAAAGGAGAGTTTCCACTGTTGGGGACAACTCAGGACTCTGGAGACTGAGGCCTGCTTGACCCAAACTGACCAGCAGCATGGTGCCAGGGTTCTGTGACTTCCGTCTAATGGTAGTGCAACCTGTAGACTAGAGGTTGGTTCCCTGGGTCTGTAGTAGTAGAGACGGACAGGGCCTACCTCATGGAGGGGATTGGAGTCTGGTGGTAGTGCAACCTGTAGACTAGAGGTTGGTTCCCTGGGTCTGTAGTAGTAGAGACGGACAGGGCCTACCTCATGGAGGGGATTGGAGTCTGGTGGTAGTGCAACCTGTAGACTAGAGGTGGAGTCTGGTGGTAGTGCAACCTGTAGACTAGAGGTTGGTTCCCTGGGTCTGTAGTAGTAGAGACGGACAGGGCCTACCTCATGGAGGGGATTGGAGTCTGGTGGTAGTGCAACCTGTAGACTAGAGGTTGGTTCCCTGGGTCTGTAGTAGTAGAGACGGACAGGGCCTACCTCATGGAGGGGATTGGAGTCTGGTGAAAGCTATGTTTCAGGAGCCTTAGTAACAGACCCAGATTAGCCCATGTTTTAAATGCAGACGTGTGTGTGTTTATGTCTGTGTGTTGTTGGCTATGCTGTGTCAACAGGGACCGTGCACATGCTCTGGGAGCGGCATTGCTCGTGTATTTGTATATAGAGTTGTGCCTGAGAAAACTGCCTAAAGTATGTGATTAACTACTGTGTGCACAGTGTTTACAGTGTGTGGCGCCATACTCATAGTACTGACGTGAATATGGCTGTTTTTGGTGGGTGCATTTACTGTGTGTACTATATGCCTGTGTCTCTGTGTGTGTGTGTGTGCGTGTGTGTGTGTGTGTGTGTGTGTGTGTGTGTGTGTGTGTGTGTGTGTGTGTGTGTGTGTGTGTGTGTGTGTGTGTGTGTGTGTGTGTGTGTGTGTGTGTGTGTGTGTGTACACTATGACAGCGCTAGAAATAAGTGTGTGTGCCTGCTCTATGTCGATGTCTCTCACAAGAAGAGCGGGAGCAGCAGGCCCGGCCTATTATTAACCCAGAATGCCGTGCTCACGGCGAGAGGCAGCTGTGGCCCGGGCAGGAGAGCAAACAAAAGATGCAGGCACGCCGTGTCACACACACACAGCCTCCGCTACCCCCCCCACCCATCTGCACTGTGTATGTGTGTTGTCTGTGCAAACACAGGGCCAGCTGATTAATTAGATGAACACACGGGTCGGCACCACAAGTGGTTCAGTCTGTCACCATGACGGCCGTAATCACCCTCACAGGAGGGGTCACTCACATTCACACGAGAGGAAGGAGGAGAGCCAGGTTGCACACACCTACAGCACGCTATACACACTACTGTACAATTACTGTCCCTGTTAATAGTGCACTCACATTCACACGAGAGGAAGGAGGAGAGCAAGGTTGCACACACCTACAGCACGCTATACACACTACTGTACAATTACTGTCCCTGTTAATAGTGCACTCACATTCACACGAGAGGAAGGAGGAGAGCAAGGTTGCACACACCTACAGCACGCTATACACACTACTGTACAATTACTGTCCCTGTTAATAGTGCACTCACATTAACACTGTTCAGGAAGATTGGAAATATATTGACACTAAATATGGACACTAAACCAAATATAGACTACTGTACCTACCAACACAGCAGTTTCCTTTCAGCTGCTAGTTCTAGCAGAATAACTGCCTCCTCCTGCCTCTTACTGATAAATACATACTCTTTAAACCGGTTTATTGGAGATGATAATTCATCTAGGAGTATGAGAAGTGGGGATGCATTTTTGGGTGCATACTGCCAGTTGGGTGGGGTCCTCAACTCGTCTGTCCATCTGTCAGTAAGTCTGTGCCACTCCTGACCCCCCCACACCCACAGTAGACCTACTGCACGCACACACACACATACGCACGCGCACACACACACACACACACACACACCCTCTGCGTGGCGTACGTCACCAGTCACCAAGGCCATCTGTTAGCTCACCACAGCAGTTTTACACTGTGACATGGTGGTACACACACAGACTTGTGCTGACACAAGTCTATGCAGGCAATACTACAGTGATACTCAGGGGCGCAACTTTGGTTTTAGAAGTGGGGGGGGAACTAATATTATATATATTTTTAAATAGTAGGATAAACACTCCAAACAGCCTACCCGACCGCTCGGAGGCGTCCACATGGTCCTAAAGCACACAGTTGCCTTGTTTTGTATCACATTCCAATGATAAAACTGGGGGGGACAAAAATGCAATTCCCCAAGTGAAAGTTGCCCCCCTGGTGATACTACTGTATACTGAAATCCTACCAGGGAATGACTATCATATCACAATGTACATATCAGCACTGACTGACATGTAACTAACTGACCCTGTTCTTAGTTAGACTACTAGAACTCAGACAGATAGACAGACATTAACAGAAAGACACACAGATAGTCTAGTAGACCAGAATTCAATCACTTTCAAAGACATTTGAAAAGAAAAGTAGTTGAATATTGGAATGTATTTAGAAATACACTTGGAAAGTATTTGAAAACACTCAAATACACTGACTCAAATACACTCCCATGCATTTAACCCAGTTATTTTAATATAGTATTTGAAATACGTATTTGAAAATACAGTCAGACTTGATTTGGATAGTCCAGATTTTTGCTCTGTAGATGCTCTATAGATGGTCATACTATCAACAAACTATCTGTTGATAAACAACTGCTTGCTAAGGTTAGGGTTAGGTTAAGAATAAGGTTAGGGTAAGGATTAAGTTTAGGGTTAAAGTTAGAGCTAGGGTTAATAGATAGTTAGTTGAAATGTTACTGATAGTCTGTAGAGCATCTACATATGGACTGTCCAAATAAAGTGTTGCCGAAAATACTTCCAATAGAAGTAGTTAATTAGGCCACATTATTTGAAAATAGTCAAATACACCAACAATTTTTTTTAAATAACAAATACTTAAATACACACGAACCCTGGTCTGCTCTGTGGTATATTTTATGTGCTGCTCTGACCTCCTAAAAACTCAGTCGTTCCATTGCTGCACTGCGCTGCTCAGTCATTCACTGCTTCATGATGTCCTACAGAGCCAGTGTGTGTGCGTGTGTGTTTTGTGTGTCTGTTTGTTTGTGCGTTCTACAGAGCCTGCATGGCACAGAAGCTATTTCTAGGCCTCGCCCAGACAGGGACTTACTAATCCCAGGGTGAACCTGTCAGTCTTTTCAGTCAACGACTTTTATCACACTTTTCTTCTTGGTATGTACAGGTAACTGCCAAAATAAAGGAAACACTTGAGTAAATGAGGGCCACAAAGCAAGTGCTTCCACACTGGTGTGGAATTAACATCCCATCATCATGCTTAGGGCCATATATAAAAATGCTGGGTAGGCCCAGTTGCCCATTATTTTGGCTACCATGGCTAGAAGAGATCTCAGTGAGTTTAGGTAGGAAGGGGGCACATTTGACAGGAGCTTCGGTGACCAAAACTGCAAAACTTGCTGATGTTTCACAATATGCCATGGCCGTGTCAGTCACCAGATCTCAACCCAATTGAACACTTATGAGAGATTCTGGAACATTTTTCCCCCACCATCAACAAATTTCTCATGGAAAAATTGTGTTGCATCCCTCCAATAGAGTTCCAGACACTTGTAGAATCTATGCCAAGGTGCATTGAAGCTGTTCTGGCTTGTGGTGTTTCCTTTATTTTGGCAGTTACCTGTAGCTACACCGTCTGAGGGAAATTGACTGAGGCAGTCAGACTTTTACTTGCACAATGTGTGTGTGAATGTGTGTTGGAGAGTGTGAGAGAGAAATAGAGAGTGAGTAATTAAGGATATAGTGATTATGATTATGCGTGCGTACACACAACTGTGCGACTAAGTCTGAGTGTATGCATACACATGCAGTGTATTATGCAGCTGGTGAACTTGTGTCTGATGGCCTTTCATACATGACTTATTGATAATGGGCCGTGTAATTAACCTGGCCCTTGCTAGCACACAATACAGCACTTCCTGATGCACACACACTTTCTGTCGCAGCCACTCCAGGCTGTTTATTAACTATGGGCCATTTGACTGCTGTTTATTTGAATACGTGACTGAGCGGGACCAGTGTGCAGAGAAGCAGAAGTGGCTGTGCATGGCAGATTAGAAACTAAATGGGGAATGGTGGTTTCTCAAACGGCTTGTGCCGAGTTAGGATTTGTAGTGTTCTTGAAGTGAAGAGGCACTGTTAATGAGTTAGTCTCATCATTCTCCAGTCAGTTTGTTATACCACCGTAAATAGAGGTACATTAGTCCTCTTCAGAATGGAAAGGGCCTTCCACACACAGTAATTACAGCGGCTGTGGTCTCTGTGGTATAAAACCCAAATAATTAATCTCCTTACGTACGTGTGTGTGTGTGTGTGTGTGTGTGTGTGTGTGTGTGTGTGTGTGTGTGTGTGTGTGTGTGTGTGTGTGTGTGTGTGTGTGTGTGTGTGTGTGTGTGTGTGTGTGTCAGAGAGGGATGAGCTATTTGTGACGAGGTCAATAGTGCGAGAGTCATTAGTCTATTGTGCTGCTATGATGTCCAACCCTCCTGTCAGGACCCCTCAATAACAACCCTACTGTGTACAAAACCCAACTGACGGTTTAAGTGCTGTATTTATCACTACAACGAGACATAATTTCACCCAGGAGAATTCAGTAACTGGTGGAAGGTATCTTTTTCTACAGTGTTATAAAACAGAAGCATTTTTGTAAAACACGTGTTAGCTGGATGCTATGCAACAATGTAATGTAATGCAACTTTTTTTAAATTCTGAAAGGATAATAAAATAATGAAAATGTAAGGGCTTTTATATTCGCTCCAATCAAGAGAAAATGAGACACAGAGAGAGTGTAGTGAGTACAGACACAGAGAGAGAGTGTGGTGAGTACAGACACAGAGAGAGAGTGTGGTGAGTACAGACACAGAGAGAGAGTGTGGTGAGTACAGACACAGAGAGAGAGTGTGGTGAGTACAGACACAGAGAGAGAGTATGGTGAGTACAGACACACAGAGAGAGTATGGTGAGTACAGACACACAGAGAGAGTATGGTGAGTACAGACACGCAGAGAGTGTAGTGAGTACAGACACACACAGAGTGTAGTGAGTATAGACACAGAGAGAGTGTGGTGAGTACAGACACAGAGAGAGTGTAGTGAGTACAGACACAGGGAGAGTGTAGTGAGTACAGACACACACAGAGTGTAGTGAGTATAGACACAGTGAGATGGAGAGGCTGACAGACAGAGCTGTGTCTTACCGTCGTCCAGTGTGATGTCCTGCAGGCCGATGGTTCTGAAGGTGGGCTCTCTCTCCTCCGGCTCCTGCTTGATGTTCACACTCTCCCCCTCCGTAGGGAAGGGGCTCTGCTGGGGAGCAAGGGGGTGCTGCTGCACGGGGTTGCTGCTGCACGAGCCTGGGGACAGGCTGGACATGACAGGGCTGCTGGCCTTGGGACTGGTGCTGGGGGGCCCAGAGGGCTGCCGGTGGGGGAGGGGGAGGTGGGCGACTGGTAGGGTAGGGAGTGGAGCTGGGGGGAGGATGGCCCGGAATGGGGAGAGGGAACCATGTGGGCTGGAGGGGCACTGGAGGTAGTAGGACAGGAGGCAGACCTCTGGCTGGTGGGGTGGTAGCCCCCCATAGCTCTCTGCAGCTGGGGGGAGGGCTGCATCGGATGGTTTGGGTGGGTGGGTGAGGGCTGGCCCATGGTGTGGTTGGGGCGGGTGGGCGAGGGCACCTGGCTGGGGTTGGGGGGGCAGTGGTAGCCCATGGAGAGCAGGTGAGGGGCAGAGTGGGATGAGTGGGTCATGGGCTGGCTGTGGGGGGCCTTGGAGATGGGGCTGTGGGGGCTGGAGACCTGCTGGGCGGAGGTGGATGGGGAGGAGTGGTACACCATACCCAGCCCCATGGGGTGGGGGTGGGAGGCCCCGGGGTCAGACTGCTGCTGGTGGTGGTAAGGCATCCTCTCATAGCCCTGCGGAACCCCAGTGTTCATGGAAAGGCTGGGCTGGCCATTGTAGGGCAGGTTGGGATTTAGGTTGCTTAGATGGCCGGGGTGGGTGTGACTCTGCTGCATAGGAAGGTGTTGGTAGGAGGGCCTGTTGGGAGGGGCTGGGCCCGGATGGAACGTCATGTGGCAGTCAGCAGGCGTGTGGAGGCCTCGGCCCTGGAGGTGAGGCAGGTGCTGGAAGGAGGGGGAGCCCATGAGGGTGCAGGCAGGCTGCAGAGTATGGAGGCTGGAGCCGGGGCCCGCAGCCAGGCCCCGGGGAGAGCTGGACAGAAGGCCGTCCGGTGGGTGGCCCTGCTCAGGGGAAGGCAGCTGGGTGTGGGTACTGCGGACCAGGCTGGCAGCATGGGCCAGGGGCATGGACATACTGGGCATGGGGGGCAAAGCAGGGGGCCCTTCCATCTCTTCTCTGTTGTGCTCCTGCTTCACCAGGACTGGTGAGAGTGAGCGAGAGAGTGAGAGAGTGAGACAGACACTCAGTATGGGAAACCAACACATTGCCATTCACATGATACCAGCAATAATATATTCAAATCTTTCATTGCAGCCATAAATATTTTGGTGACATATGTGATGATTATGACAACAGATAATGAATTCCCAAAAAAACACAAGGCAGTACTCATTTGTTTGACCAAATTCTGGAACACCACAAATAGCCAAATCTCAGAATTAACTTCCTGATCAACATCCACCAAGTCAAAGCATTGTGGTTCACCCAAGTTCAGAATGTATGTGTTAACTATATTAGACATCTTTACTTAAACGGAGAACCTTTACAACAGGGCATAGCATAACTCTGCTGTGTACCAATCAGTAACCTATTTCCCAATCTGGTGCTTGTGACCGGGCAGGGTTTTATTTTGACTCAGCTCGGAATCAGAGAGAGGGAGCATATGTTGTTGGGTTTGGGTGCCATCATGTTGACTGCAGTATGGGGAGAAGCAAAATGCCTTCCAGCCATGCTGAAACCAGGAGGAGGACAAACCAGTTCACAGCCCCTAGTACCCCTACTACCTCCCAGGGCCCACCCTCTGACAGGCATGTTACTGAGAGAATACAGCCAGGAAGACTTGTGTCTGAGGGGGAAGGGACAGAGATACTGTGATAGATTGGGTTAAATGGTGCTTTTATACATGTTTTGGTTTTGAAGGGGAAAGGCACTGCGATATTGTAGAGACAGAAGGGGTCTTCCTCTGGACTATGCCGACAGCACCTATCCATACTTGGCCAACCCTAATGGCAAAGTTTTCCTTGTCTTGACCACCTGAGAACCATACACATTCTAATCATGACATCCTCCTTCAGGGATCTCAGAAGTTAACTGATGCTCTTTTCTCACAGTTCAGCCCTAAACCAGGCCAGCCAGGGCCCTACTACCCACGCACACTAGGTAGCACAGTGTGATTGGTGGGCCGGTGATGCCACAATTAAGCGTGCGGTGTCCGTGGTAACAATAGTGGCGTCTACACTGACAGAGCAGGCTTCCTGTGCTATGCTCTAATTGGCTGTCCTGGTAGGGTAGCGTGGAAAACAGGAAGCACTTGAAGAGTGGGCGAAGTGCTGCAAAAGGAGAGTGGGTGGAAGGGCACATACACATCTAAACGCAAGCACACACACTGCTGTGGTAGATATCAGAAATTGCTCACTTGTCATTATATTCCACCAACACAGTTTTCGTTTTGACTAACGTTGATTTGACGTTATTGTTGGAAAACAATAACAAGTAACTATGCAGGGATTTGACTTAATGAGAAACATTAGGAAACTGTAGAATCCACATTAAAAAAGACAATTCAGCCTTGGAGAGATTTAATTTTAGACAAACACCGTTTGAAATCCCCACAATTCCTGTGTGCAATAAAATGTTCCTGGAGAGCAGAAATTTGCATACTAAAACTTCAATGCAAATACACATCAGAAATAGACAGCAATAGAGTTTCATGGTGCTTTACATAAACAGTTGGCGGGTGCACATGTAACTGTTAGTGGAGGTGCCCCTTCTTTAACCACAGCTATGCAAACTGGGAGGGAAAGTTCAAAGCTCTCCAAAACCGGGTTAGTTAGCTAAGCCCAAAAGCAGGATCCTCGGCAGTGTGTGTATGTTTGTATGTGTGTGCTGCTGCTTTCCATGTCTGTATCTGCTTTCTGTCAATCCCCCTGAGAGGTCAACAGAGGAGTGACAAGCAGGTTTCAACGTGACTCCACATGATCCTGTTCCAGTATGTCTTTAGGACACTCCAACTGCCACACATACCACACAACTGCTACATCATATAAATGTGGTTGATTACTGACTGAGCGATGGTAGGCAGAAGCAGGCGCGTAAACATTCATTCAAACAGCACTTTCGTAAATTTTGCCAGTAGCTCTTCGTTGTGCGTCAAGCATTGCGCTGTTTATGACTTCAAGCCTATCAACTCCCGAGATGAGGCTGGTGTAACCGAAGTGAAATGGCTAGCTAGTTTGCGCGCGCTAATAGTGTTTCAAACGTCACTCGCTCTGAGCCTTCTATTAGTTATTCCCCTCGCTCTGCATGGGTAACGCTGCTTCGATGGTGGCTGTTGTCGTTGTGTTGCTGGTTCGGAAGCTATACTGTTACACTGCCAATACTAAAGTGCCTATAAGAACATCCAATAGTCAAAGGTTAATGAAATACAAATGGTATAGAGGGAAATAGTCCTATAACTCCTATAATAACTACAACCTAAAACTTCTTACCTGGGAATATTGAAGACTCATGCTAAAAGGAACCACCAGCTTTCATATGTTCTCATGTTCTGAGCAAAGAACTGACACGTTAGCTTTCTTACATAGCACATATTGCACTTTTACTTTCTTCTCCAACACTTTGTTTTTGCATTATTTAAACCAAATTGAACATGTTTCATTATTTACTTGAGGCTAAATTGATTTTATTGATGTATTATATTAAGTTAAAATAAGTGTTCATTCAGTATTGTTGTAATTGTCATTATTACAAATAAATAAATAAAAATTGGCAGATTAATCGGTATCAACTTTTTTGGTCCTCCAATAATCGGTATTGGTATCGGCGTTGAAAAATCATAATCGGTCGACCTCTAGTGTAGAATGTAGATCCTCCTACCTGACAGGTAAGTGAAGCGTTGTGATTGGCTCCTTTTCCGTTTGCCGTTACACACGTAGAACTGCACCTGAACAGCCGAGGTCATGGTCTTACTGTGGTAGGGAGGGACCTCCACTACGACGCTCGACTGGGAGAAGGATCCAACACAGTCAACGTTTCCACTTTTCACAGACATTCACATTAGTCAGGATACTTTAGTAATAATGAATGAATAATGCTACATCAATATAACAGCTGTAAAAATATAGCCTAATGATACAGAATAATATACATCATGTCTGTGACAGCTAAGCTACAGAGAGGTGTAGAAAGCTTGTGTTCTACTTACTCCTTGACTTTTCTCACGGATGATTTTCGCCTCCACTTCCCACTGGGGTCTTCCATCTAAAAAGACAAAAAGAGAGAGAGAAGACATGACAGATGAGTAAAACACATTGTAAGACTCCATTTTGACAGACGGCAAGATCACAGCATTCCCACTCCAGGCTGGGCCTGGCGAGAGACAATGCATTCGGCCCGTTGTCTGCTTTTCAAATTATGTGCGAATTAATGAATAAATGGCAGAATGGCACCCATAGGGATTCAGCATAGAGTCAACCCACCTCCTCCTCCTCCACAAACAGATGGAGTCAACAGACAAATTTGACACAAAGGACTCCATCAAATCCTCTCCTCTAATTGAATTGCCAGCTCTTGGATTAATTCCTATATCAATGTGAATCTGGGAGGAAGTGAATTATAGTATCTGTCAAATAGTTTTAAAATAGAAAACCAAGACCATTAAATCTAAAGATCATACAGTAATGCTGAGTTGAATAAGTCAAGTAGCTCAATGCACCTGACATGCAATACACTCCGGCAAAAGAACCTAATTATGAAGCCAATCTATGACCATTGCACTATATTTCAGACCCATCTTTAAGTCTTGTGTAATATTTTGGAATGTATCTTCTGGGTTACGGTCTATTTTCCTAATGATCATCATGTCAGTTTCACACCCTGGCCTTAGTTATTTTTGTTTTCTTGATTATTTTGGTTAGGTCAGAGTGTGACATGGGGGATTTATGTGTTTTGTCTGGTCTAGGGTTTTTTGTATGTTTATGGGGCTGTTTCCTTTCTAGGTAGTTTGTATGTCTATGGTTGCCTAGATTGGTTCTCAATTAGAGGCAGCTGTCTATCGTTGTCTCTGATTGGGAACCATATTTAGGCAGCCATATTCTGTGGTTGTCTTCTGTCATTGCACCAAATAGGACTGTTTCGGTTTTCACATTTGTTGTTTTGTATTTTGTAGTGTTCTCATTTATCGTCTATATTAAACATGTTGAACACTAACCACACTGCATTTTGGTCCTCCTCTCCATTACAGTCAGTGTAAGACTCCCTGCCCCAGCAGACATGGCTCAATATGAACCACAGAAAAACTTTGGAAAGCAAAGGGATTTCAATTGGTTCTGGCTGGGGGACCAGAAACATCTCAATGATGTCATCTTTATGGACACAAAAACTCTGTGGAGAGTATTTTTACAGCTATTAAAAAGTAATCAAAGTCTAAATATCCTGCTGTTTGTCTTGCCTGGTTAACATTATGGAGAGACGAGTGGAATAACTCTATTTATTTAAAATCCCTGCCTCCCTCCTCCGGTCGGTCCACCACGCGCTAGGCTACGTTGGGCTGCCAGAGTTCTGGCTGGCTTAGGAAAGGAAACATCCCCTTATTTTCCAGTTTTCCTCCTACAGATCTAATGATCTGGCCAGACATCTTAGGCATCCAGCCATTCAGAAAAACAGTTGAGAGAATTATAACGGGCTGCTGCGTTTAAGGAGGTTACGATCATCACAACTACTAAATCAGATATGTATTCAGCTACTACTGCACAACTACTGCAGTCCCTTACAGTAGAAAGTAGCTACACCTTTTTTTAATGGCATGATGCCACACTAACTTGCAATTGAAAATGGGTCTGTTTCATGCTGTTCATAACATATGGATCCGATTACATCTGACTGTACCTGTGTTACTTCTCCACTTAACCAAAGGGCTTCCCCAAAACAATCTGCCCTAATGCCTGCTGAAAGACTCCCCATCTTTACAATGGGATCTTATAGCTGTACTGTAGTTATAGGCTAAGTCCTGTACATCTACAGTATTCTGCTTTTCTTTCCAAACGCTTCCCCTTCTAATAGCCATCTATAGTAGATGGCCCTTCTCTGATCTCCTCTTAACTGATAACTGTTCAGAGAGATAACATAATACTTTAGTTAGGAAGACCCCTGATCTCATCCTAACAGAAGCAGATGACAGTCTTTGCCCCAGTAATCCTGTGGTGCATTAGACTCTTCTATAGAGCTCAGTGGAGATTCCACCATCCCACAGAATGAAACAGAACAGGTTTATGACATAAGCCACTTTAGGCTATTGTATCTCTACTGGAAGGTTCCTTCTCTTTTTGTGAAAGGGGGGCTCTAGCTACTCCTCGAGGTATCTTGAGTCAGCTTTCTGGTAATGCCTGAATAATGACCTTGGGTGTCTTAGCTCTGTCTGACTTCAGCATACTGAGCGTATTTCTGCTGCACATGTTGACATTCAATAGGCAGGAGAGAGGAGGGAGAGGGCCCCACATGTACTGCCACCATCCTCCGCCCACCACTAAACAAGCTCCAACAGGAACCTACCCGATGACAGAGAGAAAACACATCCATCCACCCCTCACTCAGAAATATACACCCCTCTCTCAGAGAGTTAAAAACACATCCATGTGTTATGATATCTACCAAAACAATGAGGGCTATTCAGACAGCTAGAATAACTGTAGCTTGTAGACCTTTTGTATGGAAGAAAGGAAAAACACTGATGCCTGGTGTGTTAAATGCAATTTCAATTCAACCACAGTTTTTTTTTTTTTTTTTGCCTCACATCATTCTCCACTCGCCTTCTGCCCTCATCAAGGCCCTACAGTAGTCTTACAGTAGAGTCAGTCAGTAGAGTCAGTCAGTAGTCAGTCAGTACAATAGAGCCAGTAAGCCAGTATAGTCAGTACAGTGAGTCAGTAGAGTACAGTCAGTCAGTAAGCCAGTAGAGTCAGTAAGCCAGTAAAGTCAGTACAGTACAGTCAGTCAGTAAGCCAGTAGAGCCAGTAGAGTCAGTACAGTACAGTCAGTCAGTAAGCCAGTATAGTCAGTACAGTACAGTCAGTCAGTAAGCCAGTAGAGTCAGTAAGCCAGTAGAGTCAGTACAGTCAGTCAGTAAGCCAGTAGAGTCAGTAAGCCAGTAGAGTCAGTACAGTACAGTCAGTCAGTAAGCCAGTAGAGTCAGTAAGCCAGTAGAGTCAGTACAGTACAGTCAGTCAGTAAGCCAGTAGAGTCAGTACAGTACAGTCAGTCAGTAAGCCAGTAGTCAGTATAGTCAGTACAGTCAGTCAGAAAGCCAGTATAGTCAGTACAGTACAGTCAGTCAGTAAGCCAGTAGAGCCAGTAAGCCAGTAGAGTACAGTCAGTCAGTAAGCCAGTAGAGCCAGTAAGCCAGTAGAACCAGTATAGTGAGTACAGTATAGTCAGTCAGTAAGCCAGTAGGGTAGTCAGTCAGTAAGCCAGTAGAGCCAGTAAGCCAGTAGAGCCAGTATAGTGAGTACAGTACAGTCAGTCAGTAAGCCAGTAGTCAGTAGAGTACAGTCAGTAAGCCAGTAGAGTCAGTAGGGCAGTCAGTCAGTAAGCCAGTAGAGCCAGTATAGTGAGTACAGTACAGTAGAGCCAGTACGCCAGTATAGTCAGTACAGTACAGTCAGTCAGTAAGCCAGTATAGTCAGTACAGTACAGTAGAGCCAGTACGCCAGTATAGTCAGTACAGTACAGTCAGTCAGTAAGCCAGTATAGTCAGTACAGTACAGTAGAGCCAGTACGCCAGTATAGTCAGTCAGTAAGACAGTAGAGTCAGTAGGCCAAAATACTCCATCAGTAGAGTCAGTCATTCCATCTACGGGTCCTTTTCCTGTTTGATGAGGTTCACTCTGGTCAAATAATATGTTTTCCCCCTCAGAATAATAATAAATGATGCACTTTCATATTCCCCTTCCTCTGAGCCAAACTGCTCCCTCCCTCCCCCAGAGCAGGTAATAAAGTGATAGAAGTCAGCACAAAGCCAATGGATGTGATCCTGTTTCATCTGGACAGAGGGAAAGGACCTTTCTGCTTTTCCTAGCATTAGGAGGCGATGAGCGAACGAGCCAAAGACCAGACCTCACACTGACAGACCTGCTGTAAAGAACTGGCATCAATGGCCTCTTTCAACTACTCGCACTCCTCCTTATCTGAGTGCAGCCAAAAGAACTGGTAAACTGGATGTCACTAAAAGACCTCAATTACTGCTGTAGCCAGATGGACCAGAGTCGCCTGCCTGCATCATTATGGCTCCCCTTTCTCAACTACCTCTCGCACTCCTCCCCTATCTGCAGTGCAGCCAACAAAGAACTGGTAAACTGGATGGACACACAGCCAACTCACTAAAAGACCTCAATTACTGCTTGTAATAAAAACATAATATGGTCATTTAGCAAACGTTTCTATTCAAAGTGACTTTTATCATCTTTAAAAATGGGAATTGAACAAGTCCAGTAGAGAGTCCAGTAGAGATTCCATAAACTGTAATGTAGAACTTGTTATCAACTGGTGCCTGGAGCTAGGGATTCCTGTTACCCAACCCTCCCCACCCTCTCCCCCCAGGAAGACCCCACCCTCCTCTGTGTATTTAGGAAGACCCCACCCTATCCCCCAGGGAAGACCCCACCCTATCCCCCCCACCCTAACCCCCAGGAAGACCCCACCCTAGGAAGACCGGAAGACCCCACCCTGGAAGGAAGACATTTATTTGTATGTATGGAAGACCCCACCCTAACCCCCAGGAAGACCCCATCAGGAAGACCCCATCCTATCCCCCCCAGGAAGACCCCACCCTATCCCCCCCAGGAAGACCCCACCCTACCTCCCAGGAAGACCCCACCCTATCCCCCCAGGAAGACCCCACCCTATCCCCCCAGGAAGACCCCACCCTATCCCCCCAGGAAGACCCCACCCTATCCCCCAGGAAGACCCCACCCTACCCCCCAGGAAGACCCCACCCTACCTCCCAGGAAGACCCCACCCTACCCCCCAGGAAGACCCCACCCTATCCCCCAGGAAGACCCCACCCTATCCCCCCAGGAAGACCCCACCCTATCCCCCCCCACCCCTAGGAAGACCCCACCCTAACCCCCCAGGAAGACCCCACCCTATCCCCCAGGAAGACCCCACCCTAAGGAAGACCCCCCCTAGGAAGACCCCACCCTATCCCCCAGGAAGACCCCACCCTAACCCCCCAGGAAGACCCCATCCTACCCTACCCCCAGGAAGACCCCAGGAAGACCCCACCCTACCTCCCAGGAAGACCCCACCCTAACCCCCCAGGAAGACCCCACCCTAACCCCCCCAGGAAGACCCCATCCTACCCCCCCAGGAAGACCCCACCCTATCCCCCCAGGAAGACCCCACCCCCCCCAGGAAGACCCCACCCCCCCCCAGGAAGACCCCACCCTATCCCCCCAGGAAGACCCCACCCTATCCCCCAGGAAGACCCCACCCCCCCAGGAAGACCCCACCCTACCCCCAGGAAGACCCCACCCTACCCCCAGGAAGACCCCACCCTATCCCCCCAGGAAGACCCCACCCCCCCCAGGAAGACCCCACCCTATCCCCCAGGAAGACCCCACCTATCCCCCCAGGAAGACCCCACCCTACCCCCCAGGAAGACCCCACCCCCCCCCAGGAAGACCCCACCCTATCCCCCAGGAAGACCCCACCTTAACCCCTCAGGAAGACCCCATCCTATCCCCCCAGGAAGACCCCACCCTACCTCCCAGGAAGACCCCATCCTATCCCCCACAGGAAGACCCCACCCTATCCCCCCAGGAAGACCCCACCCTATCCCCCCAGGAAGACCCCACCCCCCAGGAAGACTCCCCCAGGAAGACCCCCCCTAGGAAGACCCCATCCTACCCCCAGGAAGACCCCAGGAAGACCCCACCCTATCCCCCAGGAAGACCCCACCCTACCCCCCAGGAAGACCCCACCCTCCCCCAGGAAGACCCCACCCTATCCCCCCAGGAAGACCCCATCCCCCCCCAGGAAGACCCCACCCTACCCCCAGGAAGACCCCCCAGGAAGACCCCATCCTATCCCCCCAGGAAGACCCCAGGAAGACCCCACCCTATCCCCCGCAGGTAACACTGACTATACATTAACTAACCACAATAAACTTGTCTTTCACACTCAACGTGATT
The DNA here is from genome assembly GCF_036934945.1 of Oncorhynchus masou masou. Classification (NCBI taxonomy): domain Eukaryota; kingdom Metazoa; phylum Chordata; class Actinopteri; order Salmoniformes; family Salmonidae; genus Oncorhynchus; species Oncorhynchus masou. The sequence continues at coordinate 22,283,459 of NC_088213.1, read as the reverse complement.
CCACTGTTGTACTCTGTTTATGGAAGGAGCAGGTGGAAAACTCTGTCATTACTACTCGCTTCTTCTCCTCTCTTTATTCCATCCCTCCATCCGCTCCCTCCAATCAGGCATGTTCTGCAATAAGTGTCTGGATTAGCCTTGATGAGGGACAATTTACACAAACCAGATCATCATTATCTCTCTCTTTCCCCCATGATGAGACACATCATGTCTGCAGGGCCCAAGTTTCCTCCACTCCACTCCACTCCTAGGGTAAAGGTTTCCACTCAATTTCTCAAAATAATATATCTTAGTCAATAAATAACAGCCCCCTTGACTCTCCTCCGTGTTTGAACTTGATTCAGTTTGGCCTCTTTCACAAAGCTATGGTGGGCAGGCAGGGACTGGTTCACAGAACGCTGTCACCCTTTCACAGTTTCCATCCTGGAGCCCGCCCATACTTGTGTTTTATTATTGAAAGAGTTAAAGGAGGGAGAGTCTAAATAGTGGATTGTAGTACGTTAAGTTCAACCCAAGCAATTAATGAAGAGGTACAGTATGAGTAGAAGGACCGACCACACTCAGAGACTCTCTCTTATTAAGTTAATACACTAAACAGGTCAGGGCAGGGCTAAATATTAACCCTGATAAAGACTAGAGAGAGACTGAGGAGTCAGGTGTAAGCAGTAGATTGTACTGTGTGAGTGTGTGATAACCTGTGTGTCAGTCAGTAGCAGTAGTCAGATATGCTACCCATCTTTCTCTTGGGACGGACAGATACGATCAGAGAAAGAGACTGAGATCCATTTTTAGTGGCTCTTGCTCTTGTGCTTGTGTGTATTATAACTCATAACTCGGTAGTAACATTCCATGGATGACAGAAAAAGACATGTGCTTTAAATAGTAGAGCAGTGCTAGTGGGCGGGATAGCAGCATGGTGTGGAACGCACCCCAGGGCTGTAGGAGGCATGGGACTGTTCTTTTTCCAGGTGTTTCTATTTAGTTGGGTCTGACTCTTCCTCCACAGTCAGTAAATCAGCTATTGGAACCTGTTTGATCTCTGTGTTGAAAGAGGTGATTGGTGATGGTGACGTTCTATCTAGAGGATGTTGAGAAGGGTCATTACACTCCAGCTGTTTTCTACACAACAATGGTTATGTTGTTGCAACAGCGCCTCCTCAGGAGGCTGAAGAAATGTGGCTTGTCACCGAAAACACACAAACCATTTGTTAAGGGAATTTTTATCAATGATGACTAATTATGTATACATTTCAATCAGGACTGACTAGTCCAAATGCTTATGTACTGTACATGTATGAATTTTCTCTCTTGCTCCCATTTCATATTGTATATAATATAGTCAGGAGTTTAGAACAGTGCCTTGGTACAAATGAATGAACTATCTCCAGACTGTCTAGAATGCTATCTACACTGACTGACCTTGGCTTTAGGCGAGGAGGGAAGGCTCGAGAACTATAGGGCCTCTCTACCAGTGTCAAGAAGAGATAGAACATTTAGAAAACGCTGACCTCATTTTCAGTTTATAACCTGTGGTAAAATGTGTATGAAGGCAGTACTCTCCTGAATTAAACGCTGTTACCTGACTTTTAAGACCGGGGCTCTGTCCATTCTTATAAAATATATAGGGTCTTACAAACCCTTAATGCATTGACAGAGTGTTTAATTTTGATTGGGAATTAAAACAGGAGGAATTTAGATATTCCTTTAACACTTTTACAGATGCACAGTCGCGAGCATCCTGTCAGGCTGTATCACCACCTGGTACAGCAACTGCTCCACCCAATACCGTAAGACTCTTCAGAGGGTAGTGAGGTCTGCACAACGCATCGCCGGGAGCAAACTACCTGCCCTCCAGAACACCTACACCACCCGATGTCACAGGAAGGCCATAACGATCATCAAGGACAACAACCACCCGAGCCACTGCCTGTTCACCCCACTATCATCCAGAAGGCGAGGTCAGTGCAGGTGCATCCAAGCTGGGACCGAGAGACTGAAAAACAGCTTCTATCTCAAGACCACCAGACTGTTAAACAGCAATCACTAACATTGAGTGGCTGCTGCCAACATACTGACTTAAATCTCTTGCCACTTTAATAATTAAAAATGGGATGTAATAAATGTATCACTAGTCACTTTAAACAATGCCACTTTATATAATGTTTACATACCCTACATTACTCATCTCATATGTATATGCTGTACTCTATACCATCTACTGCATCTTGCCATCTTGATGTAATAAATGTATCACTAGCCACTATAAACAATGCCACTTTATATCATGTTTACATACCCTACATTACCCATCTCATATGTATATACTGTACTCTATACCATCTACTGCATCTTGCCATCTTGATGTAATAAATGTATCACTAGCCACTTTAAACAATGCCACTTTATATCATGTTTACATACCCTACATTACTCATCTCATATGTATATACTGTACTCTATACCATCTACTGCATCTTGCCTATGCCGTTCAGCCATCGCTCATCCATATATTTATATGTACATATTCTTATTCATTCCTTTACACTTGTGTGTATAAGGTAGTTGTTGTGAAATTGATAGATTACTTGTTAGATATTACTGCATGGTCGGAACTAGAAGCACAAGCATTTCGCTACACTCGCAATAGCATCTGCTAACCATGTGTATGTGACCAATACATTTTGATTTGATTTTAGATTTGATTTTAGTTAAGCTGGAGGTACAGTACCTAAAGCAACCCAGATCTTGGATCAACTCACTGGATCCAAACTACAGAGTATTTGCTACTGTGGATATTCTAAGGTGTTTAATTTGGATGAACCAACTAGTATTATATACACTTGGAGTCGGAAGTTTACATACACCTTAGCCAAATACATTTAAACTCAGTTTTTCACAATTCCTGACATTTAATCCTTGTAAAACATGATGTGTCTTAGGTCAGTTAGGATCACCACTTTATTTAAAGAATGTGAAATGTCAGAATAATAGTAGAGAAAATTATTTATTTCAGCTTTTATTTCTTTCATCACATTCCCAGTGGGTCAGAAGTTTACATACACTCAATTAGTATTTGGTAGCATTGCTTTTAAATTGTTTAACTTGGGTCAAACATTTTGAGTTGCCTTCCACAAGCTTCCCACAATAAGGTGGGTGAATTTTGGTCCATTCCTCCTAACAGATCTGGTGTAACTGAGTCAGGTTTGTAGGCATCCTTGCTTACATATGCTTTTTCAGTTCTGCGCACAAATTTTCTATGGGATTGAGGTCAGGGCTTTGTGATGGCCTCTCCAATACCTTGACTTTGTTTTCCTTAAGCCATATTGCCACAACTTTGGAAGTATACTTGGGGTCATTGTCCATTTGGAAAACACATTTGCGACCAAGCTTTAACTTCCTGACTGATGTCTTGAGATGTTGCTTCAACATATCCACCTAATTTTCCTCCCTCATGAGTGCCATCTTTTTGGTGAAGTGCACCAGTCCCTCCTGCAGCAAAGCACCCCCACAACATGATGCTGCCACCCCGGTGCTTCACGGTTGGGATGGTGTTCTTTGGCTTGCAAGCCTCTCCCTTTTCCTTCAAACATAATGATGGTCATTATGGCCAAACAGTTCTATGTTTGTTTCATCAGACCAGAGAACATTTCTCCAAAAAGTACGATATTTGTCCCCATGTGCAGTTGCAAACCGTAGTCTGGCTTATTTGTGGCGGTTTTGGAGCAGTGGCTTCTTCCTTGCTGAGTGGCCTTTCAGGTTATGTCGATATAGGATTCATTTTACTGTGCATATAGATACTTTTGTACCTGTTTCCTCCACAAGGTCCTTTGCTGTTGTTCTGGGATTGATTTGCACTTTTCACACCAAAGTACGTTCATCTCTAGGATACAAAACACGTCTCCTTCTTGAGCGGTATGACAGCTGCATGGTCCCATGGTGAGAGACTTACGTATCATTGTTTGTACAGATGAACGTGGTACCTTCAGGCGTTTGGAAATTGCTCCCAAGGATGAACCAGACTTGTGAAGGTCTACAATTTAATTTTATGAGGTCTTGGCTGATTTCTTTTGATTTTCCCATGATGTCAAGCAAAGGGGCACTGAGTTTAAAGGTAGTCCTTGAAATACATCCACAGGTACACCTCCAATTGACTCAAATTATGTCAATTAGCCTATCAGAAGCTTCTAAAGCCATGACATAATTTCTGGAATTTAGCAAGCTGTTTAAAGGCACAGTCAACTTAGTGTATGTAAACTTTTGACCCACTGGAATTGTGATACAGTAAATTGTAAGTGAAATAATCTGTCTGTAAACAATTGTTGGAAAATTACTTGTGTCATGCACAAAGTAGATGTCCTAACCGACTTACCAAAACTATAGTTTGTTGACAAGAAACTTGTGGAGTGGTTGAAAAACGAGTTTGAATGACTCCAACCTAAGTATATGTAAACTTTACTTAAACTGTATCTCATATAAAACCATTGTAGCAAGTGGACAAACTAAAAATGATCTCTCCTGGTGCGTTGGACTGTTTCACCATGTGAATTAAGAGTCAGCTTGTGGGTCAACAATATTTTATTTGACTTTTATTTTAAAAAGGGAGACACCATAGAGACCAACATCCCTTTTACAAGGGAGCCCTGCATACTGTATACACAATTTACAAAATAAAGTCAAATACAATATAATACAAATAATCAAGAAAAACTATCACATTCCTCAGCAAGGATGTCCCTAAGGATCTCCCCCCTGTGTGTGAGACGCTGTGTGTACAAGTCTCTTACCAGGGCCCTTCTCCAGGAATATGACCTTTGATTCGGGGAAGAAGTTGGATCCTGTGATGACCATCTCCTCTCTCCCGCTGACCAGACAGCCGGTCAAACTGGCCTTCTCTACCTGGGGAAGCTCCTGGGCCGAACGCTGGGCTGGGAGGATAGAGGAGAGGAGTTTCACATAGGCAGCAATGTACATATGAGAGAGAGACTGAGAAAAGAGATGAGTAGGGGGGGGGGGGCGGTAAAGAGAGAGAAAAGGGCTGTATGTATGTATGTATGTATGTATGTATGTATGTATGTATGTATGTATGTGTGTATGTATGTGTGTATGTGTGTGTGTGTGTATGTATGTATGTAGGTGTGTATGTGTGTGTGTGTGTGTGTGTGTGTGTGTGTGTGTGCATCTGAACAGGATCTGGATACTCACAACACTCCACGGGGATGGATGCAGCCTGTAGAGAGAGAACCTTCCCATTGGGCTGGGGAATGTGAACACGAAACACCACTCGCACACGCGTGTTCTTCCGCCCGATATCAGTCTCCCCCTTCCGCAGCTCAATGTCTGAGTTGCGCAGCTTCAGGATGCCAGCACAGTCAATACTGCAAGAGAGATAGGGAGGGGAGCTAAGCAACACCCCCCGATTGGGTATCAATTAAGCAATTTATTAGGCTGAATGAAAGGCTGAATGAATTCCATAATAAACCATTGCCATCATATTGTGAAAACATATCTGAGTCAAATTACAAAGTGAAAATGCAGTAAATATGATTTATTAATGCTACAGCTATGAGGGAAACACCACATCTAAGACTAAACATCTTGGAAAACCAGAGCCTTTGAAATAAAAGCCTAAATTTATACTGTGGTTAATGTAGATCCCTAAATAAGGGAATAAAGTGTATTGAAAGCATATTCTGCTTGGTGGGAATTTCTCATATTCTCTCCTGCTGAACTTAACCCTCCTGTTGGTTTGAATTAAGACAAATAAAATCCCTACTATCTATCTATCTATCTATCTATCTATCTATCTATCTATCTATCTATCTATCTATCTATCTATCTATCTATCTATCTATCTATGTGTGTGTGTGTGTGTGTGTATGTGTGTGTGTGTGTGTGTGTGTGTGTGTGTGTGTGTGTGTGTGTGTGTGTGTGTGTGTGTGTGTGTGTGTGTGTGTGTGTGTGTGTGTGTGTGTATGTATGTATGTATGTATGTATGTATGTATGTATGTATGTATGTGTGTGTGTGTATGTATGTATGTATGTATGTATGTGTGTGTGTGTGTGTGTATGTATGTGTGTATGTGTGTGTATGTATGTGTGTCTGTCTGTCTGTCTGTCTGTGGATATTACGATCCTGTTTGATCATAAACTGTTATTTTTACACTTTCTAGGTCTTCCTCTATGCTAGGAGGTAGCACTCATAATTCAACTGAGTAATGTAATCCTTGAGCGACCATGACACCCACCTGGCAGACATATTGTTTTCGGGAAGCAGAGGAATCTCGAGAACTTTGGTGCTGGAAATGATGATCTCCTGGCTGGCGGTGGCCACCGTTTTCCCAGTGATCCGATGCACCTGGTAGAAGGCGTGAGGTCTGAGGTAGCGGTCGTCTGCCGTGCCGATGAACATCTGTAGGTTGACAGGCTTCTCGTTGTAGCCCATCAGCTGAGACAAGGCAGAGATATGGAGGGAAGGGGGGAGAAACCCCCCCCAAAAAACATGAGTATGTAGATAGAGTCCATATGAGCATTGCACTTCCAGGACAATCTGCACATTTCCTTTACTTCCCAATGCCCACTTCTCTCTTTTCTGGAGGAAGTCGAGCCTAAATGTCAGCTT
>NC_088213.1:21931840-21939340 GCF_036934945.1 Oncorhynchus masou masou | reverse complement strand
ATGTGTTTGGTTTTGAGTGAAGATATGGTCTAATCCTGTCTCTCCCCTGTCTCTCTTCTCTCTCTGTCTCTCTCTCTCTCTCTTCTCTCTCTCTCTCTCTCTCTGTCTCTTCCTTCTCTTCTCTCTGTCTCTTCCTTCTCTTCTCTCTGCCTCTTCCTTCTCTTCTCTCTGTCTCTTCCTTCTCTTCTCTCTCTGTCTCTTCCTTCTCTTCTCTCTCTGTCTCTTCCTTCTCTTCTCTCTTCCTTCTCTTCTCTCTCTGTCTCTTCCTTCTCATCTCTCTATGTCTCTTCCTTCTCTTCTCTCTCTGTCTCTTCCTTCTCTTCTCTCTTCCTTCTCTTCTCTTCTCTGTCTCTTCCTTCTCTTCTCTCTCTGTCTCTTCCTTCTCTTCTCTCTCTGTCTCTTCCTTCTCTTCTCTCTCTGTCTCTTCCTTCTCTTCTCTCTTCCTTCTCTTCTCTATGTCTCTTCCTTCTCTTCTCTTCTCTCTCTGTCTCTTCCTTCTCTTCTCTCTCTGTCTCTTCCTTCTCTTCTCTTCTCTCTGTCTCTTCCTTCTCTTCTCTCTTCCTTCTCTTCTCTGTCTGTCTCTTCCTTCTCTTCTCTCTCTGTCTCTTCCTTCTCTTCTCTCTCTGTCTCTTCCTTCTCTTCTCTCTCTCTCTTCCTTCTCTTCTCTCTCTGTCTCTTCCTTCTCTTCTCTCTTCCTTCTCTTCTCTCTGTCTCTTCCTTCTCTTCTCTCTCTGTCTCTTCCTTCTCTTCTCTTCTCTCTGTCTCTTCCTTCTCTTCTCTCTTCCTTCTCTTCTCTGTCTGTCTCTTCCTTCTCTCTGTCTCTTCCTTCTCTTCTCTATCTGTCTTCTTCTCTCACTCTGTCTCTTCCTTCTCTTCTCTCTGTCTCTTCCTTCTCTTCTCTCTGTCTCTTCCTTCTCTTCTCTCTCCTTCTCTCTCTCTGTCTCTTCCTTCTCTCTCTCTGTCTCTTCCTTCTCTTCTCTTCTCTCTATCTCTTCCTTCTCTTCTCTCTCCTTCTCTTCTCTCTCTGTCTCTTCCTTCTCTTCTCTTCTCTTTCTGTCTCTTCCTTCTCTTCTCTCTTCCTTCTCTTCTCTCTCTGTCTCTTCCTTCTCTTCTCTCTCTGTCTCTTCTCTCTTCCTTCTCTTCTTCTCCTCTCTCTCTGTCTCTTCCTTCTCTTCTCTCTTCCTTCTCTTCTCTCTGTCTCTTCCTTCTCTTCCCTCTATCTGTTGCTTCTCTCTCTGTCTCTTTCCCCTCTCTCTCTCTCTTCCCTCTCTCTCTCTGTCTCTTTTCTTGCCAAAGTCAAGTGTGTCTGTCTCTCTATCTGTCTCTTCCCTCTCTCTATCTGTCTCTTCTCTCACTATTTCTTCTCTCTCTGTCTCTTCCCTCTCTATCTGTCTCTTCCCTCTCTCTATCTCTCTTCTCTCTCTATTTCTTCTCTATCTGTCTCTTCCCTCTCTATCTGTCTCTTCCCTCTCTCTATCTCTCTTCTCTCTCTATTTCTTCTCTATCTGTCTCTTCCCTCTCTCTATCTGTCTCTTCTCTCACTATTTCTTCTCTCTCTGTCTCTTCCCTCTCAATTCAATTCAATTCAAGGGGCTTTATTGGCATGGGTAACATGTGTTAACATTGCCAAAGCAAGTAAGGTAGATAATATATAAAGTTAAATAAACAATAGAAATTAACAGTAGACATCACACATACAGAAGTTTCAAAACAATAAAGACATTACAAATGTCATATTATATCTGTCTCTTCTTTCACTATTTCTTTTCTCTCTGTCTCTTCCCTCTCTCTATCTGTCTCTTCTCTCACTATTTCTTCTCTATCTGTCTCTTCTCTCTCTCTATCTGTCTCTTCTCTCACTATCTCTTTTCTCTCTGTCTCTTCCCTCTCTCTAACTATCTATTCCCTCTCTCAGCCTATGTGTTGCAGGTGAAGGTGGAGATGGAGCTGGAGATCCTGCAGTGTGAGAAGATCAAGGCTGTCAGGGAGGAGCAGCTGGAACGACTCACACAGATCTGCCAGGAGCAGGCAGTAAGTCCCCGCACCATCACCTCACAGATAGCATTGAGACTATGGTTAGGGTTTTGGTTGAAGGTACAGTGGAATTCGAAATGGTCTGTGTTCTTTTTTTTCACTTGGCTTTCGAAGACTTTAGAGAGGCAGGGCAGGATGGATATAGGTCTGTAACAGTTTGGGGCTAGAGTGTCTCCCCCTTTTGTAACGGCGTTCTTCATTTGTCGAAAGAGAGTCGGACCAAAATGCAGCGTGTTGGTTACCCATGTTTTTTAATGAATGAATCGCGGTACATGAAATAACTTATAAATACAAAAAACAAAAACAAACGGAACGTGAAACCTATTACAGCCTATCTGGTGAACACTACACAGAGACAGGAACAATCACCCACGAAATACACAGTGAAACCCAGGCTACCTAAATACGGTTCCCCATCAGAGACAACAAGAATCACCTGACTCTGATTGAGAACCGCCTCAGGCAGCCAAACCTAAACTAAACACACCCCTAATCAACCACAATCCCAATGCCTACAAAAAAAACAATACGACAACACAATAACATAAACCCATGTCACACCCTGGCCTGACCAACTAATTAACTAAAAACACAAAACACTATGACCAAGCCGTGACACCTTTGAAGAGGTGGATGACCGCGACCGCTTAACAATCCTTAAGAATCTCAGACGATACGAAAGAGAGGTTGAACAGACTAGTAACAGTTGTTGCAACAATGGTGGCGGATAATTTTAGGAAGAGAGGGTCCAGATTGTCAAGCCCAGCTGATTTGTAGGGATCCAGATTTTGCAGCTCTTTCAGAACATCAGCTGTCTGGATTTGTGTGAAGGAGAAGCAGGGGGCTTGGACCACTTGCTGCAGGGGGTGCAGAGCTGTTGGCCCGGGGTTGGGGTAGCCAGGTGTAAAGCATGGCCAGCCGTAGAGGCTAGCCGTATTGAATTTCTCGATTATCGTGGATTTATCAGTGGTGACAGTTTCCTAGTCTCAGTGTAATGGGCAGCTGGGAGGATGTACTCTTATTCTCCATGGACTTTACAGTGTCCCAAAACTTTTTGGAATTAGGGCTGCAGGATGCAAATTTCTGTTTGAAAAAGCTAGCCTATGCTTTCCTAACTGACTGTGTGTATTGGTTCCTGACTTCCTTGAAAAGTTGCATATCGCGGGGACTATTCGAGGCTAGTGCAGTACGCCACAGGGTGTTTTTGTGCTGGTCAAGGGCAGTCAAGTCTGGAGTGAACCAAGGGCTATATCTGTTCTTAGTACATTTTTTTTTAAAGAGGCATGCTTATTTAAGATGGTGAGGAAAGCACTTTTAAGGAACAACCAGGAATCCTCGACTGACGGGATGAGGTGGCCTGCTCGCTGAAGTGTTTTAGGGAGTGTTTGACAGTGATGAGGGGTGGTCGTTTGACCGCGGACCCATAACGGACGCAGGCAATGAGGCAGTGATCGCTGAGATCCTGTTTGAAAACAGCAGAGGTGTATTTAGAGGGCAAGTTGGTCAGGATGATATCTATGAGGGTGCCCATGTTTACAGATTTGGGGTTGTACCTGGTAGGTTCCTTGATAATTTGTGTGAGATTGAGGGCATCTAATTTAGATTGTAGGAAGGCCGGTGTGTTATGCATATCCCAATTTAGGTCACCTAGCAGTAGAAACTATGACTATAGATGGGGGGAAATCAATTCACATATGATGTCCAGAGCACAGCTGGGGGCTGAAGGGGGTCTACAACAAGCGGCAACAGTGAAAGACTTACAGTGCCTTGCAAAAGTATTCGGCCCCCTTGAACTTTGCGACCTTTTGCCACATTTCAGGCTTCAAACATAAAGATATAAAACTGTATTTTTTTGTGAAGAATCAACAACAAGTGGGACACAATCATGAAGTGGAACGACATTTATTGGATATTTCAAACTTTTTTAACAAATCAAAAACTGAAAAATTGGGCGTGCAGAATTATTCAGCCCCTTTAATTTCAGTGCAGCAAACTCTCTCCAGAAGTTCAGTGAGGATCTCTGAATGATCCAATGTTGACCTAAATGACTAATGATGATAAATACAATCCACCTGTGTGTAATCAAGTCTCCGTATAAATGCACCTGCACTGTGATAGTCTCAGAGGTCCGTTAAAAGCGCAGAGAGCCTCATGAAGAACAAGGAACACACCAGGCAGGTCCGAGATACTGTTGTGAAGAAGTTTAAAGCCGGATTTGGATACAAAAAGATTTCCCAAGCTTTAAACATCCCAAGGAGCACTGTGCAAGCAATAATATTGAAATGGAAGGAGTATCAGACCACTGCAAATCTACCAAGACCTGGCCGTCCCTCTAAACTTTCAGCTCATACAAGGAGAAGACTGATCAGAGATGCAGCCAAGAGGCCCATGATCACTCTGGATGAACTGCAGAGATCTACAGCTGAGGTGGGAGACTCTGTCCATAGGGCAACAATCAGTCGTATATTGCACAAATCTGGCCTTTATGGAAGAGTGGCAAGAAGAAAGACATTTCTTAAAGATATCCATAAAAAGTGTTGTTTAAAGTTTGCCACAAGCCACCTGGGAGACACACCAAACATGTGGAAGAAGATGCTCTGGTCAGATGAAACCAAAATTGAACTTTTTGGCAACAATGCAAAACGTTATTTTTGGCGTAAAAGCAACACAGCTCATCACCCGGAACACACCATACCCACTGTCAAACATGGTGGTGGCAGCATCATGGTTTGGGCCTGCTTTTCTTCAGCAGGGACAGGGAAGATGGTTCAAATTGATGGGAAGATGGATGGAGCCAAATACAGGACCATTCTGGAAGAAAACCTGATGGAGTCTGCAAAAGACCTGAGACTGGGACAGAGATTTGTCTTCCAACAAGACAATGATCCAAATCATAAAGCAAAATCTACAATGGAATGGTTCAAAAATAAACATATCCAGGTGTTAGAATGGCCAAGTCAAAGTCCAGATCTGAATTCAATCGAGAATCTTTGGAAAGAACTGAAAACTGCTGTTCACAAATGCTCTCCATCCAACCTCACTGAGCTCGAGCTGTTTTGCAAGGAGGAATGGGAAAACAATTCAGTCTCTCGATGTGCAAAACTGATAGAGACATACCCCAAGCGACTTACAGCTATAATCGCAGCAAAAGGTGGCGCTACAAAGTATTAACTTAAGGGGGCTGAATAATTTTGCACGCCCAATTTTTCAGTTTTTGATTTGTTAAAAAAGTTTGAAATATCCAATAATTTTTTTTACACTTCATGATTGTGTCCCACTTGTTGTTGATTCTTCACAAAAAAATACAGTTTTATATCTTTATGTTTGAAGCCTGAAATGTGGCAAAAGGTCGCAAAGTTCAAGGGGGCCGAATACTTTCGCAAGGCACTGTATTTCTGGAGAGATGGATCTTTAAATGTAGAAGCTTGAACTGTTTGGGCATAGACCTGGATAGTATGACAGAACTCTGCAGGCTATCTCTAATTTCAGAATTTTTGATGGCCTTCCTACGCCAGGATTCAGACACGGCTCGGACATCAGGGTTGGCAAAGTGTGCTAAAGCAGTGAATAAAACAAACTTAGGGAGGAGGCTTCTGATGTTAACATGCATGAACGCAAGGCTTTTACGGTTGCAGAAGTCAACAAATGAGAGCGCCTGGGGAATGGGAGTGGAGCTGGGCACTGCAGGGCCTGGGTTAACCTCTACATCACCAGAGGAACAGAGGAGGAGTAGGATGAGGGTACAGCTAAAGGCTATCAGAACTGGTCGTCTAGTGCTTTGGGAACAGAGAATAAAAGGAGCAGATTTCTGGGCGTTGTAGGATAGATTTGGGGCATAGTGTACAGGCAAGGGTATGGTAGGGTGCGAGTACAGTGGGGGTAAACCTAGGCATTGAGTGACGATGAGACAGGTTGCATCTCTGGAGGCTCTAGTTAAGTTAGGTGCGGTCTCCGCATGTGTGGGGGTGGGACAAAGGAGCTATCTGAGGCCTGTTGAGCAGGACTAGGGGATCCGCAGTAAAATAAAACGATGAGAGCTTCCCTAAACAGTAGTATACAAGGCGTATTGACATTAGAGAGAGGCATAAAGCAATCACAGGTGTTGATTGGGAGAGCTAAGACAACAACGTGTGAGACAACAACAGGTAAACAGCAAAGACAACAACAACAGTTAAATGGCGATGGATGGGCAGAGAGGGTCAGTTAGCTACACACAGGGCCTGAGTTTGAGGCTGGGGCCGACAGATAAACAAAATGAAGTACTGTGTTAATGAACAGTCCAGCAGGCATCATCTGTGTAGCCGAGTGATCATAGGGTCCAATGAGGAGCAATAGATATTTAGACATGAAGGTAGGATTAGGGTTAGGGCTGTGGATAACGGTTGAGTCGGCATGTGGACATGATGCTATGGTAATGGTTAGGGTTAAGGTTGAGGTTAGGGTTAGGTTTGAACTGGGATGTGGACCTGAAGTTAGGGTTAGGGTTGTTGTTGAGCCTAGGGTTAGGGTTGAGGGTTAGGGTTAAGGTTGAACCGGGAGGTAAACATGAAGCTAGAGTTAGGGTTGTGGTTGAGGCTAGGGTTAGGGTTGAAGCAGGATGTGGACATGAAGCTAGAGTTAGGGTTGTGGTTGAGGCTAGGGTTAGGGTTGAAGCAGGATGTGGACATGAAGCTAGAGTTAGGGTTGTGGTTGAGGCTAGGGTTAGGGTTGAAGCAGGATGTGGAAATGAAGCTAGGGTTAGGGTTGTGGTTGTGGTTGAGGCTAGGGTTAGGGTTAGGGTTGAAGCAGGATGTGGAAATGAAGCTAGAGTTAGGGTTGTGGTTGAGGCTAGGGTTAGGGTTGAAGCAGGATGTGGACATGAAGCTAGAGTTAGGGTTGTGGTTGAGGCTAGGGTTAGGGTTGAAGCAGGATGTGGAAATGAAGCTAGGGTTAGGGTTTTGGTTGAGGCTAGGGTTAGGGTTAGGGTTAGGGTTGAAGCAGGATGTGGAAATGGGTTAGCTTGGGTTAGGGTTGTGGTTGATGCTAGGGTTAGGGTTAAAGTTGAAGCAGGATGTGGACATGACGCTTGGGTTCGGGTTGTGTTTGAGGCTGTTTCAGATTTCCAGAGGCTGCTATTTCAATTGCTACCACAGGGGGGCAGTAACACTTCACAGAAGAGTTCAATGTGTAGCCAACGCATTTTCAACAGACATCAGAGACAATGTTTCTTCAAATTGTTTTACAACATTCAATGATTTGCAAATCCGTAATAAACAGGCACGAGAAAAGTTGATCTTGTGATATTATGAACCCACAATACTCATAAGAACGCAACATAATACAGTAAAATATATTTGGAAAGATGTTTCCCATATAGTTGTAAACAACACATATTTTCCATGTTGTTATTTTTATCACTGTCACTGGTCACCTATGAACATTTGAACATCTTGAAGAACGATCTGGCCTTTAATGGCCATGTAACTT